>NC_056735.1:1975378963-1975563859 GCF_019279795.1 Protopterus annectens | reverse complement strand
AGAATTCTCGATATGAATAAGAAGCTGAGTACTAATAAGATTATGCTAGTCTGTGCACTATTGGAGATTACACTTGAAAATAACATTGTAGCTTTTCAGGATCAATTTTTTCTACAGAAGATTGGCGTGGCTATGGGAACTTCGTGTGCAAATAGCTACGCCAATCTATCACTAGTACGATGGGAAGAACAATATGTTTTGTCAGATGTTAACCCATTTTTTGGCTACATTCTCTGGTACGTCCGTTTCGTGGATGATGTTTTTGTCTTGTGGAAAGGGAATGGTGAAAATATCAGTAATTTCATTGATTACCTGCATGGTACTACAGACTTTTTGAAGTTTACTTTTACTTTTTCTGATACATGTGTTGATTTCTTGGATGTGAGTGTCACCCTTACTGATTTAAAGCAGATAAGAACCAGTATTTATCACAAACCTACAAGAACCAATGCCTGTCTGCACAGGTCAAGCATGCACCCGAGACACATACCTAGAAATGTCCTCAAAGGACAAGTCTATAGAACCCTACGCCTACATAATAATGATGGAGGCAGTAGTTGCTTTAAATAAGTTACAAGACGAATTTCAAACAAGAGGCTATTCTAGCTCAGAAAACACTAGAGTGATAGCAGATGCATGGAAATTGAGATCTACAAGATGTAAACCATACATGAGCTCTTATAGTGCTGATACAAGTATACCTTATGATACAAGTATTGATAGAAATAAGTTTAGAATAGTTTTTAGATTTGCAAGTGACATCAATAAGTATTCGGAAATTATTAAAAAGAATTGGCACTTATTACATGAAATACCAGGTCTGGTTTCCACAGTTGGTGACACCCCAAACTTCAGTTTTAGAAATAATGTGTCTTTAAAGCAGCAGCTCTGTAATAGAGAACATCAGTCTTTTAGAAAAAATCTCTCAAACAGACAGGGCACCTTCCTGTGCAGGAATTGTGCTGCTTGTCAGCATGTCTACACCAAAAATGAGTACATTCATCCTGTGAAATGTTTTAAACTTTATACGAAGAATTATTATGATTGTAAAAGTGTCGATGTTGTTTATTTTTGTTTTTGCCAAGTATGCCATGCCTATTATGTAGGCAAAACAAATAGGAGCTTTAAAGAAAGAATGTTAGAACATATAAGGGACATACGGAACCAGAAGTAATCAAATGCTCTAGCTAATCATGTCCTGAATACAGACAGTAGCCATTGTTTTAAATTTTTAATCTTACAACAAATAGTAAGGACAAACAGAGGTGGTGACGTACAAAACCACACTGAAGAATTAGAACAACAATGGATCACTAAATTACAAGCAGATAGATATCCTGGTTTGAATGGCTGCACCTCATTAATTCCTCACCTTAAGGCCAGGCGCCTTAAACACTAAAACATGAGGTTTTTTATATATATATATATATTTCATTGTACTATTATGGTTATATGTGTGTATATATATATATATATATATATATATATATATATATATATATATATATATATTAATAACCATCAGGAATAACACCCCCCCCCCTTTTTTTAAATATTAATATATATTTTTTTAATATTAATATTTTTTAAAATATTATTGTTTTTAAATATTATTGTGTGTAAATACACACCTTTCTATATATTTTATAAATTTTTCTTATGGATATTGATATATGTTCTTATGTTAGTGGAGTAATATCTCTTTAATTTGTGATGTCATACTAATTGTCCTAGTATTTAACCAAGCATCAGTTGTAGTGATGTGGTCTGATGAAGCAACATTAAGTTGTGAAAGCGCTTTACCGTTTGTCTTCTGCAATAAAGAACAGTGACTGATTTCCAGTGTGTAACTTTGGTGCCTTAATTTACTTTTGCTGATCTTACCATAGATAACTTGAGGGGGACCCATGCATGGAATAAAACATTTAGGAGCTGCCTGTGTCCATTAGTAGTCCCGGGGGCAGTCCTGGGGTACATTTTCTGTTTTTTATCCATAGATTCATGTTGCACTTGAATATGCATAGGGATGAATTTTTGTTTTATGTAGATGGGGAGTTTGTTCCATAGCAAAGGTATGCTCTGTACTACCAGTCCCTCTAAACTCTTCTGTTGATATTGCAGAAGAGGATTAGATCCATATACAGTTTTTCTGATGCCACTTGACTTGTTGATGTGCAGTAAATCCATCAGTGTTGGATTGAAGGTTGCTTTGCATTCCAGGCACAGATGACCTCTTAGTAGTGCGTAGGATATTGAGTATAATGACAGTATTTTGAGTCTATCCATGTAGAACATACCGTTTCGGTCTTGTAACCTTTTAGTAAAGAGTCTCTCAGGGCATTACATTTGTTTCATGTGTATGGACAGATGCATGCCAAAGGGGGCATTATATTCAATTATTGGCCTAATGAGGACTGAGTAAAGGACTACAATGACATCCCTGGATCTACACTGACATCCTTGAATCTAGACACAACCCTTTTGAATATAAGCTGTGCACTATAGAAGGACCTTCTTTCAACAATGGACAATATGTTGGTCAAAAGTTAAGGTCACTGTCCTGATAAGTTCCCAAATTGCAAACAATTGGGTCAACTCTTAGGGTTGTATTAATGTGGTAGTTCCCTGGGATAGATAACTTCCCAAAGGATACAATAATGCATCTTTTGGCATTTAGTTTGTTTATGATTTTGGCACCAGTTATTTATTTGGGACAAACTTTTTTTTTTTGACAGTACAGATTTGGGAGCTGTCTTTCTGATAATGATATTCCCAGAAAACATCTCCAGTTATGTGCTTTAGTGTCTTTTATGTCTTGGAGAAATCACCCTTTTGTTTCTTATGAGAACTGCACTTCGTTTAAAAAGACAACTTTGCTGTATAGAACCGGAAACCTGCAAGCTTTTGCATAACCAAAGAACGTTCACTTCTACTGCTTTTTCTTCAAGTGGACCTTTTCCCAACAGTTCAAAAAGCATAAGCTGGAGTACTTCTGAAAGATGGGAAAATTTAGGGAGGCTGGTTTCTAATGAATCTTTGAGCAAGGTTTTATGGACACCATCAGAGAAGGCCTAAGAGTATTGACCTTGGAAGGGTGCAGCCTTGTGAGCTCCTGGCTTGGTTGTCCAGTTCTTTGTTCATCTCTCTCTCTTTCTCTGTCTGTTTACTGTCACTGCCCCTTTGGAGGTCAACAACTGTATGACAGCTTTGAGTTTTCTCCCAGCTATTATTTGAAAATTCAGCTGTATCGCATATGGATGCCTGTTGTCAGCCAAACATAGTTAGTCAGCTCATGGTGTAGGAGGGGAAAGAATGCCCTCCTTTGTTATATTTGCATGTAGTTTTCATTCAGGGTCCTTTGCCTACTAGACCGGAGCTTTTTATTCCTGTCATGAGCAAAACAGGCCAGATGAGCCTTTCACATTGCTTCCGCAGGAGCAGACATCCTCCATGAGTTATCAAGACCTCAGATCTGTGCACTGGCCATAAGCATAAATGACTTAAAGGTCTTCTGTGGAAGAGTTCATTGTTGCTTGGCAAAAGGCTAATACACTAGCACCCCATCTGCTAGAACCCCCAGATGGGCAACAAAAAGCGAAAGGAAACCTCTCGAGTATGACACAGGCAAAGAGGAGACGCACTTTTCTGCCAGTTTTTGTGACTTAAGTTGTGTGTTTTATCACTGGGGTTACTAGTCATGCTGTTCACCTATTGAGATTTGAAGCAAGGCTGTTTACCTCTAAGGCATAAATTATAAAACAGGTGGTTTTCCTGGCAGATTGATTGCTTTAAGCAATAGAACAATTGATGTCCTATATCACTGTTGCATTATTCCTTACAATAGGGATCCCCTGCCTAGGGCAGCCCAATGTCCGGCCAGTAAGCCAAAACCTTAGGTTGTAATAGGGACATTCTACTTCACACATATGTTCCCCGTGCATGGCATAGGTCATAAAGGTGATATACAGATGTACCCTACTCATAACTTCTTTGCCACCAGTCCGAACGCCATCTCCAATCATTGGTCTGTACATTCTTTCACCTGCTGGTTGCCATAAATGGGAAATGCGGGTGTGGGAGACAAAGTCCCCATAAGGACCGTCACGAGCAGTGTTTGTTTGCTTAGGTGCTTCACACAACCATACGTCTTGTTCTTTTTGTCAGGCATTTTTCCTCCTTGGCTATTTGCTTAGATAGCCAATGTCTTAAATTATTGGTTCAGTGTACTATGAAGGAATCATGTCCCGAGGGTCAGCCGTCTGCTAAGATGATGACCAAGAAAGTTCATTCGGATTCTTCTGCTGTACTGCCTGCAGAGTACGTCTGTCTTGAGGCTGGTGAAAGCCCGGAGGACCGCCCAGTTATTCAGTTGGATTCCTGTGCCATAAACTCCTTCGGAGGCCGGCATGGCCCCAGCTTCTCGCATGTCTCCAGAGGCTCTGCAGACGTCTGTTTCAGATGTCCAGGGGGACTGTGGCTAATTATATCTAAAGGTCCTAGGGGTGTTCTGTAAAACCTTGTTAGGGAGGAGATTCCTACTATGCTTACTGAGTGTAGGCAAGCAGCCGAAAATATTTAGGGCTGATGTCCCTCTAAAAAAGAAGCAGAAGACTAAGCATATTTCTCCTGCTCCTAAGGATCCTCAATGTGAATGGCAGGATTTTACAACGGGTTTGTTCAGTGCCCTTATGGCTTTGAAGCATCCTCAAAAGGTGCCTGTTCCTACCCTCCCTTAGTCTTCTACTACTCTTAAGAGGCCTAGAATGCAGGTCTCATCTGATGAGGATGCAGATTCTTTTGAGGAATCTGTGGCCTTTTCTTCCCAGATTCTCTCTCCCTTGAATTATGGTTCAGAGGAAGAGGAGATTTCCTTTGGGGATACTGTTTCCCATATGATGGAGTTAAGTGGAACCATGCCCAGGTTTCTGATGCTCAAAGGAGGTATTATGAACTCCTTCAAATGGAGTCACCCAAGCGATCTGCCATGCTTCCTGTCCTTGCTGTCTTGTTGGATACTTTTTCTGCAGCTTTTCAGACTCATGATTCCCTGCCCCACTGCTCCTAAAAAACCTGATAGGTTTTACAAGGTGCCTGCTGATTGCAAATTTCTTTACAAATGCTCCTCAGCTGACACTTATGTTATGTCTGTCTTTTCAGGTAAATCCTCTAAGGTTTTGCTTTCTACTAAGCTGCTCCCCTCTGACAAGGCCGGCAGAACTATGGAAAGGTTGAGTAAAAATGTGTATACTGCTGCTACTATGAACTTCAGGGCTGTCAATTATCAGACCCATATGTCCAGGTATATTTGGCTCTTCTCTGTCAGGCTTTTCAGGTTTTTTTAAGATCTTCCTGATTCATAGGTAGGTACTAGGCTATTGGGCCTAGGGCCTATATAAGCCTAGCCAAAGGTACTCTGGCTTTCGCCACCCAAGAAAATTATTTTCCTGTGACACTGTCGAGCAGAGCCACAGAAGTGATCCCCGGGGTGAATTTCCTATCTCCCATCCAATCATCAAGATTTTTCTTGGAGTGCTAATGAGGAGCTTTGTTTGATATAGATAGGTAGTTTGTTCCAGAGTATGGGAAGTCTCTGGGACAGGAATCTATCCCTCCAGCATGTTCTGTTTATTGTGATGATGAGGTTTAGGTCCCTAGAGCATGTAGCTTGTAGGGATTGGGATTTCTTTAAGTGGAGCATGTCTAAAAGCTCTGGGTTTGACATAGCTTTGTGTGTTAGGCAGAGATCGCCTCTGAGTAGGCGATATGCAATGGAGTAAAGCTGCAGTTTTTTGAGACGGTCTGCATAGGGCATCTCTTTGAGGCCGGTAATCCTCTTTGTGAGTTATTTCTGTGGCCTTTCCAGTTGTTGTAGATGTCTTGTAAGGTACATACCAAAAGGGGCATTGTACTCTATAATGGGTCTAATGCGTGATGAGTAGAGGGGAACAATGACCTCTTTTTTTTCCTGGATGAGAAACCTTTTGTGATGAGGTGTGCCACATAGAAGGATTTCCTGACTACTGTGGCGATGTGATTATCAAAGGAGAGACTACTGTCCACCTGTGTCCCAAGGTCTCTTATCACACTTTCGGTGTTAAGTAAACTACCACCTATGTGGCAGTTCATGGGTACTGAGTTTTTACCAAAAGGAATGACAATGCACTTTTTGACATTGAGCTTGAGACCATGGCTTTGACACCAGGCATCTGTCTCAGCAAGGCCCTTTTGTAGGATGTCCACATCTTTTGGAGTTTTGATTATGGCTCCTAGTTTGCAGGCATCTGCGAACTTCGTTAGCCAAAGACCTTCTGTGTTGGCCTGTACTTCAGAGAAGTAGATACCAAACAGGAGAGGACCCAGGACTGAACCCTGTGGTACTCCACTTGTCTCTGGTCTGAAGCTGGAGTTGGAGTCTGCTACTTTCACAGTGTGGGTTCTGTCAGTGAGCCAGTTGGCAACCCATCTTGTGACATAGGGATTTATACCTAGTTTAGTGAGTTTATCTATAATTCCAGAGTGGGGGATGGTGTCGATGCCTTGGCGAGATCTAGATAGGCTGTGTTAACCAACTTACCCTCATCTACGGCTTTGGTGACTGCTTCAAAGAAGTCTATCAGGTTTAGGAGACATGATCTGCCTTTTACAAATCCGAACTGGGTGGGGTCCCTTCTAAGGGAATTTATGAATTCCAGAAAACGTTGAGCACAAGAGTTGGTACACGAGTAGTTTTCCCAGTTAATGGTAGGGTAGTTTAAATCGCCCATTATTAGGGTGTTGGGTTGTACCCTAATATTTTCCAGTGTATTAAGAAATGAGGAGTGGGAATCCTGGGACAGGGTGGGGGATCTTGCAGACCAGGCTCGTTAGGCTAATGGGGCGGTAGTTTCTGGGGTCTGTGGTGGCTCCCCCTTTGTGGAGTGGGATAACTGTCGCTGTGCGCCATTCAGTGGGCACATAGCCTGAGGTGAGGCTATGATTGAACATAGTACTTAGGTGGGGTTGCCAGTTCATTCTGTAGTTCATGTAGAACGCAGCCTGGGATGTTGTCAGGTCCCATGGATGCTGTGTTCTTGGCTTTGGATAGTGTGTTTTTTACCTGTGCAGCCATGATTACAGGAACTTTGCATTCTTCTGGTATAGAGATGGGCCCTTTAGGGGATGACAGAGGGGTAAAGTTAGCACTGAACCTATCTGTCAGGATGTTGGCAATATCCGTTGGTTCTGTATATTTAGTGCCATTGTGCTCTAACTCAGAGCAGATCTGAGTGTTGCCATTGAGATTCTTGACCTAGCTATAGAATGCTTTGTGGTTGTCTTTAGAGTCGGTGGCGATTTTGTTTTCATAACTAGCTTTGGAGGATTTTATGAGGGAACTCAGCTTCTTACTTAAGCTGACCAAGGAGTTTCTCCAATCATGGGATTTTACTCTTTTTTTTTTTTTTTGCAACAGTTGCTTCTGTTGTAGAGTTTGTTTATGGCAGGGGGCCACCAGATTGGCTTCCTTTTTTTGGAGGATAGCATCTTGGTTCTGTTAGGGATTGCACGATCCATGCACTCATGTAAGTGCTTATAAAGTGCATTTGTGTAGGATTCAGCAGTCATACCTCTATTGTCCGTCAGCATGGGTGTCGTGAAGTTTGCCACTTCTGTCTTAAGAAGCGTGAATTTGGCTTTGGAGAAATTTTTTACTGTGGTTTCCCTAATGGGGGGGTGGGGGAGGGATGTGGATGTCTAGGGTGATTAGCTTATGGTCGGATCTGACCAACGAGGAATTGACCTCTGGTGTGGAGCACCGGTTGCCCATGTTGGTAATAACCAGGTCTAGGATATTTCTGCCCTTGGTGGGTGTGTGGATAAGTTGATCCGTGGCGTTGGAATTTATGAATTCCAGAAAACGTTGAGCACAAGAGTTGGTACACGAGTAGTTTTCCCAGTTAATGGTACGGTAGTTTAAATCGCCCATTATTAGGGTGTTGGGTTGTACCCTAATATTTTCCAGTGTATTAAGAAATGAGGAGTGGGAATCCTGGGACATGGTGGGGGATCTGTAGCAAGCTGCAATTTGGATTGTGGTCTTGCCCAGAGTTAGTTGCACTTGGATAATCTCGGATACCTTATGCTGAGCAACTAGCCTGGAGGTGTGGATATCCTTAATGAATATGGACACGCCTCCGCCTTTAGTGTTTCGGTCCAGGTTAGGTGGCCGAAAGGTGTGGTATGAATTATAGCCTGGTAATGCAGGGGTGCTCTCTGGAGCCTTGAACCAGGTCTCTGTCACTGCACAGATTTCGATGTTCTCCATTTTAAGGAGTGCCTCGAGAGAGTGCATTTTGAGGTTTAGACTTCTAGCATTGAGTAGCAATACCCTCAGATTCTTCTTGCCTGTACCTGTTAGGGTGGTGAATTTGTCATTTGAACCTTGCCTAAAAAAGGCACTATAGGGGTGGCTAGAGCCTTAGTCAGTATCCGGAATCCCAGGGGCGACAGGTGCAGGCCATCTCTGGCAAAGATCATGTCATCCCAGGCAGACAGATACTGGATCCCCTTAGAATGACACCAGAGGCTTAGCCAATTGTTGAAGTCAATCATTTTGTCCTTTCTAAGGGAAAAGCCAAATCTGGCCCTGTCTTTGTTAGGGTCCACTTCTCAAGTGACTCGCCATGCCATTAAATGTAGTTATGATGCAGCTGATGCCTCTTCTAGAGCTGCTGCCTTTGGTTCTGTGTTGAGGAGGTACTCCCTAGCTTTACCTTCAGCCTGTGCCTGATATCAAGGCCAAGCTGATGGATGCACCTCTTGACAATAAAAATCTCTTTGAATCTGCGGCGTCTGGCTTTTTAAATCTCTTCAGGAAAAAGGGTATGGCTATGCAGGAATTGAAACATTTTTTTGATGTTCATCGTATTTCACTGCTGCAGTCATTACACTTGGGTTATCCTGCTGTCAGGCGGTCCCGCTGTCGGCCAGAGTTCCAAAGTCTTGGTCCAGCGTCGGTTGCTGTCGCTTCTTCCCTGACGTCAGTGCGCCAGGGGTATATTAGATGCAGCCGACGCCATTTTCTCCAGTCTTTCTTGCCGCGCGGTGCCCGAAGCAAAAGCAGTTCGCAAGTGCCGGTTGGCCGAATCCTGAGATTTTCAATTCGAATTTCAGAACCGAAGTCTCCTATAAAGCTAAGTACCCTGTTGGGGAAACTTTTTCTTGCCTCAGACCGATGTCAGTAAACGTTAATAATTATATTTCTTGTGGGAAGCAAATACCTCATAAGGATTTTCATTCTTACTGTATTCCATGCCTGGGCCCAGATCACGACGTCACTAGTTGTCGGTTTTGTGCTAGATTTAACAAAAAACACTATTAAACATTGGTTTGATTTTGCTCGCCATTACATTGGCCGAAGGTTAAATTATACCATGCCGTCAGAACAACCGACGACCGGAATACACAAAAAAAACGTAAAGACAAGGATAAGGACAGGCATCCGAGGCCCAAAACTGACGACAAAGCCTCTTCTAGGCCAGTCGCCGGTTCTCAGTGAGGCGCTTTCGCAGCCCCCGACACCCGCGACCTCAGAGCCACAGGCCACCTCCGACTCCCACGTGGAGATGTCTGGGCCTCAGGATACTCAAGTTGTTGGGCCTACGGAAACTAACCCTTCAGATGGGTCCAGAGCCGCTGAGCAGGCATCGGCTTCTGAGGGTGTTTTCAGACCTTCACAGCTTACCATAAAAACTGCTGCCAAGTCTAAAGCTCCATTAAAGACAAAGAAGCAAGTACAGCATTCACCTGGACAGGCCTCCATGCCTAAAAAACAAATACTTAAAATGGCAGAAGACTTAATTACTCTGATCAGGGGTTCCCATCCCCCTTCTGATAAAAGGCCTATGCAGGATACAGACTATGATTCCTCTGACCAGGTTTCCATCTCATCTGATTCCTCTTCGGACCATGGATACTCTTTACCCCCCTATGAGGACTCAGATGCTGAAGAATCTATTCCTTCAGCCTCTCCTCCTGAGGATTACTCTTTTGGGGATACTTTACATACCATGAGGGAGCATTTCCATTGGGGGGGGCCAGGATTACTCAGAATCCAAGAAAAGGCTCAGAGACTTTCTCTTATTACCTCAGCACAGACCCCTCGCTATTCCGCCAGTGTTAGATATTGTGGATGATGTGTTCTCTGAATCCAGTTTAAATCCTGATTCTTTGCCCCCTGCACCAGTCAAGCCAGACAGGTATTAGAGTCCCTGACTCTCACAAATTTCTTTATAAAAACCCTGCTGCTGATCCAGAAACTATTTCCCAGGGCCCCAAAGGGGTAAAGGCTTTCACGGCTAAGAATCGAGTTCCCTCTGACAGGGATTCTAGAGCATTAGACAGATGGGGGAAGAAAGTTTACACTTCTGCAACTTTAGCAGTGAGAGCTTTAAATTGCCAGTTCCACATGCTTAAATACCAAGAATATTTAATGTCTCTGCTAAAACAGAAAATGAGTACAGTTTCAGAACATCCTGACTATAAGGAAATGCAGGAATTATTGCATGCAACTGAACAAGTGGGAAAACATACTTTGCAATGTGGTTTTGATTCATTAGAGGCTTCTTGTAGAGCAGCAGTTACAGGGTCTGTGATTCGAAGGCATGCTTTGTTCAAAGAACAAGCTTTACCTGATCATGTTAAGGTTAAATTATTGGATGCTCCTTTACATCAGGATTTTCTATTTGGTGTTCAGGCAGAAGAGGTATTAAAGAAAATGGAGGATAAGGCAAAATCTATGCAAACAGTGAAGGATTTCTTTACAGGTACAGCTACCTCGATTTAGTAGAAATTGGCCTTCAAAAAATTGGTCCTTTCCAGTGTCAGACCACAAAGAGGCAGATACAGACGCCCAAGAGGCAGATCTCAGCCCCAAGGCTCTTACAGACCACGACAGTGGGGTGCAACAACCCCAAAAGGAGGTGAAGACGAGTCACAACCTTACAGGAAACAGTCCCAATGACTTCCCCCTTCAAATGCCAAACTCTTTCCTTTTGGCAGCTTCCTTAGGGGGAAAACTAGCACTTTTTTCCACAAAATTGGCATATAATCACCCAAGATAAATGGGTTCTGAAAATTGTGTCTCAAGGTTACAGGTTCCACTTTCACACTCTACCAAGGCTAAAAGGAATGCCAAACCTGCCACAAAATCAATGGGCAGAGGCACAAAAACAAATTACAGCTCTCATGGACATGAGAGCTATCCAGAAAGTACCACAACAGGAACAGGGACAAGGATTTTACTCAATACTTTTCTTGGTTCCCAGAAAGGACAAAGCCTGGAGACCCATACTAGACCTTTCCACTCTAAATACTTACCTGGATGTTCCGAAATTCAAGATGTTGATACTACAGCAGCTTCTTCCCATGCTGGGCAAGAGAGCTTGGCTTGTTACTTTGGACCTCAAAGAGGCATACCTGCATGTCCCTATCAGACAAAATTGCAGAAGATACCTCAGATTCATAGCTGGTTCAATGTATTACCAATTCTCTGCACTACCCTTTGGCTTATCTACTGCGCCCAGGGTCTTCACAAAGTGCCTGGCACCAGTAATTACATTTTGCAGACAACAAGGAATTCAAATATATCCATACCTGGATGACTGCCTTATTCAAGCAGAGAGCAAGGACATTCTTCTAAAGCATCTGGCGTTTGTAAAAAGGTTGCTAATTTGCCTAGGGTACACAGTAAACGAAAAGAAATCAAAACTAGTGCCCTCACAAGAGATAATATTCCTGGGTGCCAGCTTAAATACAACGGCCCAGATGGCTTATCTCATGCCAGACAAGCAAGGACAACTGACTCAGTACTGTCAATTGATGGCAACAAAAACCCAACTCCCTGCAAGAAAAATTCTGCAGGCCTTGGGATTCATGGCATTTTGCATACTTCTAATTCCATATGCCAGACTGCATATGAGGAAATTAAATGGTACCTAAAAAGTGTTTGAACTCAACACTGCCACAGTTTGGAAGCAGTAATACCTCTAATTCCCTGCCTACAACAGGAGTTTCGATGGTGGGCACAGGCATGTCACCTCAACAAGGGACAGCCTTTCACTCTACCCACAGCCAGGCAGACACTAACAACAGGTGCTTCAGATTACACCTGGGGAGCACATATGGCAGGAAAATGTATTCAGGGCAAGTGGACCGCAGACCAAATGCATCTTCACATCAATCAAAAAGAGATGTTGGCTGTACAAAATGCCCTAACAGCTTTCAAGGACCTTCTGCATCCAGGGCAACTTTTACTAAAGACAGACAACACCACAGTTATGTGGTACATAAGCAAGGGGGCACTCATTCTTATCCCCTATGCAGACAAGCCATGACCTTGTGGAACACAGCTCTAACCTATCAAGTTCATCTGCAGGCACAATTCCTGCCAGGAGAGAAAAATACGCTGGCAGACGACTTAAGCAGAAACATCATGGATCCTCACGAGTGGAAATTAAATCCACAAGTATTCAGCATGATAACCCAGAAATGGGAGTGCCCAGACATAGACCTTTTTGCCTCCCCAAAGAATTGCCAACTACAAAAATACTGCACAAGGACTTATCACACACAAGCATGGAAAGTGGATGCTCTCTCGTTCAACTGGCAAAGCCTAAAAGTTTATGCCTTCCCACCACTGCCTCTCCTTTCAAAAGTACTCCTAAAAGGAAACCACAGATGATCCTGATTACCCCAGACTGGCCACGCCAGAACTGGTACCCAATCTTAAAGAACTTAGCTCAAGGTCCACCATGGATTTTACCTCAAACTCTGCACCTTCTGACTCAACAAGACAATCAGATCCTGCACAGTCAGCTCAAAACTTTAAACCTGGCTGCATGGCAGATTCATTAGTCGAACAGACAACCCCACTCTCTAAAGCTGTTATGGATGTCATTTTGGAGGCCAGGAGGCCTAGCACCAGGAAATCTTATTCAGAAAAGTGGAAGAGATTCTGTGCCTGGAACCAGGCTCAAAGCTTTTACCCTCTTGTCCCAAATATTCCTCAGATATTACAATACTTGACTGAGATGATGGACAAAGGACTCCTTTTCATCCATTAAGATCCATGCTTTTGCCATCTCGGCTCATTACAACACAGATCCTCCTATTTTCTCTCATCTATTGCTAAAACAATACCTCAGAGGGGCTAAAAACATAAGACCGCCCCGGAGAGCACCAACACCAACTTGGGACCTCAATTTTGTCTTGGAAAAACTAACCTTACCTCCTTTTGAGCCATCCAATTCAGGAGAATTAAAATATATATCATGGAAAACTGCTCTGCTGCTGGCAATAACCTCAGCAAGAAGAGTCTGAGTTACAGGCACTAATGGCAGTGGAGCCTTTTATCATTTTTCACCAAGACAGGGTTTCTTTAAGAACAAACCCTTAATTTATGCCTAAGGTGGCATCCAGTGTGGCTCTTAACCAAACTATTCATTTGCCAACTTTTTATCCAAATCCCCAGAATAAAGGAGAGAGGCTTCTGCATTCCTTGGACATACACAGACAATTATGTTTCTATTTGGACAAAACAAAAGCTTTCAGAAAAACTGAGCAATTGTTTGTAGCATATGCTGCAGGATCACAGGGAAAGGCTATTTCAAAGCAGACCATTTCTAAGTGGATAGGACACTGTATTCGGTTCTGCTACACACAGCATGGGAAAACCTGTACCTGCTAACATTAGACCATATTCCACCAGGGCAACAGCCACTTCAACTGCCTACCTTAGAGGAGTACCTACCAAAGATATCTTGGAGGCTGCAACTTGAAGTTTGATGCACACCTTTACCAAGCATTATCACTTGCCTCTCTATTCTAGATCCAGAGCTGGCTTTGCCATTGCAGTGCTGCAGGGCCTCATAGCCACCCCAAATCCTCTATAGAACCAGCCACCCTAACTCAGCTTTGGGATTCAACCCAAGTGTAATGACTGCAGCAGTGAAACACGATGAACATAGTACAGTTTTGTACCTACCATAAATGTAGATGTTAGAGTATCTTCACTGCTGCAGTCCTGGTTACCTACCCACCAAACCCCTCTTTCTTAGCTGCGACTTATCTATACCTTTCAACCCTATACTACCTATGTGGTGTATTTGCTGGTAACTGAAGGTTTTGTTGTTCACCTTTTTTTGCATGTTGTATTACCATTATGTATTGCCTACCTATTTGGGGGCACCTGACATCTGGGGCAAGAAAAACTGAAGAAAATGGCATCGGTTGCATCTAATATACCCCTGGCGCACTGACGTCAGGGAAGAAGCGACAGCAACCGACGCCGGACCAAGACTTTGGAACTCTGGCCAACTGTGGGACCGCCTGACGGCAGGATAATCCAAGTGTAATGACTGCAGCAGTGAAGACACTCTAACATCTACATTTATGGTAGGTACAAAACTGTACTTTTCCCCTGGTCCCAAATCTCAAAGAAATTACTCTACCAAGTCTGCCTTTGTCCGTAGATAGTCTCACCCCTCCTCCCAATGGTAAAAAATGTGCTAGAAGGGGTCCTTCTGCTAAGTCTACTCAGACTCTTGCAGCTCGGAAACATCTTTTTCCAGACAAGATAAGTTCTGTCTGACTATCTTCTTTCCTCCTTCCTCAGCCTAACTCTTCTCTTTCCCTGTCCCTTCCAGATTGGTTACAGATCACTCAGCCATCATTCGTCAGAGGTATTGCATGATTTGGAAATCCCTCCCCTATTTTGGGTATTCCTAAGCATCCTCAGGAAGTGGTGCTCTTTTTTTTCTAGATGTTCTTCAGAGCCTTTTGTCTGAAGGAACCATCCAGGCAGTTTCAACTTCAAAAGGGTAAGGGATTTTTTTTAAAACAAGAAACATCTTTATTAAATTATCACATATGAGTTAGGCAGTCATGCATTTACATAAATGAAGTTGTGGATAGCAAATAATAAAGAGCTGAAGGAATTTATCAGGGAGGGCAAGAGTCAAGTGGGATAACCTTATTCTTCCAATAGAACAGGGCAGATTGGGATTATCCGAGTTGAAGGGGTATTTCAGAGCAACACAGTTAAGACACAAGCACAAGCAGAAAGCTATAATTCAAAGTGGAAAGGGATGATGATGAACCAGGGGGATAGCTCAAGTAACAGGGAGAGACTGGGATTTTGGACGCAGACCTTCAAGGAAAACAATAATCATACAGAATATTATATTCATAAAGTAGCAGACTGTCTTCTAAGAGCTAAGCCAACACGGGAATGGAGAAAGGAGGTTCTGCCGATAGTGATGACTGCAATTAGGGATACAGACTATAGGCAAAGGGGATGGGAATGTGTTGGGAGTAAACCGTCAAAGGAACCAAGGTACTTGGGAGCAAATGTTTAGAGAGGGAAGGGTAATAGAATGGGAAGATGCCAAGAACTTAATTTGGACTGCAGGCTAAAGATTTCCTTCCATATCAGAGATTGATATCAGAGTACAGACAAAGAGAAAGAAATGGGGGGGGGGTCCTAAACAAAAGGCCAACACTGGTAGAGTTTTTAGTAGAATCTAAGAACAGAAGTTGCTATTAAGAAGGGAATAATTAGTAGAGCATATAAAATATTGCATGATAACTGTAAGAAAACTGTAAGAATCCTAGGAGGTTAGGAAGAACTGAGAAGAGAGATTAGATAAGCAATTTGCAAAGAAACATTGGGGTGATATATGAAAGTCTCCCAAATATGCAACAAAATCTAGAAAATTTCGTCTCTTTGCCTGGAAGTGCTTATAGGTATTTTTATACCCCAAGAAGACGTCAAAGAATTTTTCCCCGGGTAGGAAGCAAATGTTGGAAGTGAATTGGGGCAGAAAGTGATAACTGGGAACATATGTTCTGGGAGTGTAATGAATTGCTAGACTTTAAAGATTCCCTGCAGACTGCTGTGTCTGAGATGCTGGGTGAGCAAGTTGGAGTGACTAGGGAAATTATTTTTTGTGCTATGATACTAACTCGGAATTGCCTAGACCATAGTAAGGTGTTGCTGAGTCTAATTATGGCTGCTAAAAAAAAAAAAAACTACTAGAAAATGGATATCAGTGTAAACCAACTTTACTAGAAATAGTGAAGGTAGTAACAGAGTTAAAACAACTGGAGCTGGGATCTTGAGAAGGGCAGGAGCAAATTATATAGGAAATAATTGGAACTCTGAGATCAATACGTGCAGAGGAGGAACAAGGTTTAAAAAAGGCAGGATTTGAATGAGCTATGTAATGGTTAGCTAACAATGACTGGATATGTTAAAAGCGATGTATAATGTTTGTAGCTACTGTTGTGCTGCGTGGTTTGGAATGTATGTTTGCAACTGAGATTGTGTTGCTATGGTTTATTCATAGGTTCATAGGTTCATACTAGGCGATCTGCCCTAGGGCATTTATAAGCCTAGCCAGAATGTGTTTGGTTTTCGCCACCCATTTTAAATTTATTTTGCTATGCCCTTTTTCGAGGTTAGTATACTGTGCCTCTGTCTAACAGTGACACAGAAGTGATACCCGGGGTAAATCTACGATCTCCCATCCACTCATCAAGATTCCTCTTGAAGAGCGTCAATGAGGGACTCTGCCTAACCTGGACTGGGATTTTATTCCAGAGTGAAGGGAGCCTCTGAGTTATGAATCTGTCCCTCCAGCATGTCCTATTTATTTCAGTGCTGAGGTTCAAGTCTCTCAAGCGTAGCTCGATGGGATTTGGATTTTCTGAGGTGCAGCATGTCCATTAATTCTGGGTTGGACATGGCTTTATACGTCAGGCACAGATCGCCTCTGAACAGGCGGTATGCCACTGAGTAGAGCTGGAGTTTCTTTAACCGGGCAGCATATGGCATCTGTTTGAGCCCTTTGATCCTCTTGGTGAGGTACTTTTGGGGTCTTTCCAGTTGCTGCAGGTGTCTGGTAAGGTACATCCCAAAAGGGCATTGTACTCAATTATGGGCCTGATGAGGGATGAGTAAAGAGGCACGATGACCTCCCTGATCTAGATGTGAATCCCTTCATGATTAGGTGGGCTATATAAAAAGTTTTTCTAACCACTTTGGCCACGTGGTTGTCAAATGAGAGATTGCTATCAACTTGGGTCCCCAGGTCCCTAATTACTTCTTCTGTACTTAATGGATTACCACCTATGTGGTAATTTGTGGGCACTTTGTTTTTGCCAAAGGGGATGACTATACACTTTTTGGCATTTAGCTTGAGGCCATGGCTCTGGCACCAGTTGTCTGTTTCTATGAGGCCCTTTTGGAGGATGCTTCTGTCGGCTGGAGAGTCTATTATGGCACCCAGTTTGCAGTCATCTGCAAACTTGGTCAGCCACAGTCCTTCCGTGTTTGCCTGTACCTCCGAGAAATATATACCGAACAAGAGAGGTCTCAGGACTGAGCCTTGTGGGACACCACTTGTAACTGGTTTGGAGTCTGACATGGCTCCAGCAATTCTAACCATGTGGGTTCTGTCCTTGAGCCAGTTTGCAATCCATCTAGTGACATAGGGGTTTATATTTAAGCTGGTGAGCTTATCTATAATGCCCGAGTGGGGTATTGTATCGAAGGCTTTTAAGAGGTCCAGGTAGGCTGTGTGGACCACTTTCCCTCACAATGGCCTTGGTGACTGTTTCAAAGAAATCAACCAGGTTTAAGAGGCAGGATCTGCCCTTAACAAAGCCGAACTGGGTAGGATCCAGTGTCTGTAGGTCCCCAATATCTTTATTTATGAGGTCCATGATGATCCTTTCCATAGCTTTGCAGACCAAGCTAGTCAGGCTTATGGGGCGATAGTTTCCAGGATCCGTTGAGGCACCACCTTTATGGAGAGGGACCACTGTTGCTGTACGCCACTCTTTGGGCACATATCCTGTAGTAAGGCTGAGATTGAACAGTAGTTTTATGTTTGGGTTTAGCTCTTCTTGGAGTTCATGTAGGACGCAGCCCGGGATACCGTCTGGTCCCATTGATGCTGTGTTTTTTGCTTTGGAGAGGGCGGCTCTTAACTGAACATCTGAGATGTCAGGGGGGCAGCACTCTGCTGGGATAGATATTTGCCCTTTTGGTGGGCGAAGTTTGCGCTGAACCTGTCAGCTAGGATGTTGGCAATGTCTGTGGGTTCAGTGTATTTTTTGTCATTTTGGACTAATTCTGAGCATATCTGGGAATTACCACCCAGGTTCCTAACATAACTAAAGAAAGTCTTTTGATTATCCTTGGTGTCCTGTGCAATTTTTCTCTCGAAGCTGGCCTTAGACAATTTTATGAGTGCCCGTAGTTTTTTGCTAATACTGATCAGTGATGCCTTCCCTTTTTGGGATTTTGCTCTATCATTTAGTAGCTTCCTCCTTCTATTGTATAGTTTGTTTATGGCTGGGGTCCACCAGACAAGGACGTCTATTGTCATTCATGTAAATGCAACATGGTCTGTGTTGTACATGATAATTTAATAAAAATGTTTCTTAAAAAAAAAAAAAAAAAAAAAAACTCTACCAGTGCTAGTCTTTCACTTAGGATCCCCCTATTTATTTCTCTTTACCTGTACTCTTGATATCAGTTCTTGATAGGTAAGGCAATCTCCAGCTTGTAGTTCAAATAAATTCTTTCCCTCTTCTCATTCTATTACCTTTCCCTCTCTAATTATTTGCTCCCAATATTGGTTCTACAGTTTTCTCCAATAAGTTCCAGCCCCCCTTTCCTAAATTGCAGTCATCCCTATCAGCAGAATCTCCTTTCCCTATTCCCATGTTGGCTTAGTTCTTAGAATACTTTCTACTACTTTATGAATATAATAATTTGTGTGGGTATTGTTATTCTCCTTTGGGATGTGCATCCAAAATCCCAGTCTTTCCTTGTTTCTTGAGCTTCCCCCTGTTTCATCATCATCATCCCTTTCCACCTTGAGTTATAGGTTTCTGCTTGTGCTGTGTATCAGAGCCTTAACTGTATAGCTGTGAAATACCCCTTCAAATTGAGCAATCCCAAACAGCCTTGTTCTCTTGAAAGAATCAGCTTATCCCACGACTCTTGCCATATTCCCCTCCCAGATAAAATCCTTCAGCTGTTTAACTGCTATCAACTTCTTCTCTGGTTGATAAAAATTTGCTTGGCCTGTATATAAAAATATAGGGACTAAAAACATTTTAACTGTTTGTATCTTGCTATCCATATCCATCTAACAGGGCTTCCAGTTTCTCAGTTTTTATATTATCTTTTGTTTAGTCTCTTCCCACAATATCCTTAGCTGCCACATATGAATGCTTTATAAACATTACTCCTAACTATCTTATGTCCCCATAAGTATGGATATTGCTGAACCGATTCATGTATGGGTAAATAATTTGAGCTATTGCCTTTGTTTTAGCTTCATTAATTTTGTATCCTGAAAAGATATGAAACTGCTTCAAAATGCTCCACAACACTTAAATGTCCTTTTCTGTTTTTATCCGGCATAAAATTCTATCTACAAATAGAGACAGCTTTTCTTGAATACCATACCAATTATATCCTTGAATTTAAGTCCCTTATTTGCTTTGAGAGTGGTTCTAAATATAATGCAAATAACAAAGTGGACAGAGAACACCCCTGCCTGGTTCCTCTGCTCAAGTAGAAATTATTGGAGAGGAACCTGCCCATTTTAATTTCTGCCTCCGATCCCTCTTATATCCTCCTAATCAACCTTATAATTTTATCAGTAAATGCAAATGCTTCTATTGCCCTGCTCACAAACTCCCACCTTACTTTGTCAAATGCTTTCTCTGCATCAAGACTCACCAACATAGGTTCATAGGTGTGTACTAGATTAATGGCCCTGGAGCCCTTACAAGCCTAGCCCATAGAAGTGCCCTGGCGTTGTGCCACCCGACATTAGTTTCCAGTGCCTCTATCGGGTATTACCACTGGAGTAATCCCCAGGGTGAACTTTCTATTTACCATCCACTCATCAAGTTTCCTCTTGAAGAGGGTCAGTGAGGTGCTCTGCTTGACATACATGGGAAGTATATTCCAGAACATGGGCAGTCTCTGGGTTATGAACCTGTCACTCCAGCATGTTCTGTTGATTCTGGTAATGAGGTTGAGGCCTCTGGAGCGTGTGGTGCGGAAGAATTGGGATTTCTTTAAATGTAGCATTTATAACAGAGCTGGGTCTGACATGGCTTTGTAAGTCACACAGAGATTGCCTCTTAGTAGTCTATATGAGGCAGAGAATAGCTGGAGTTTTTTGAGTCTGTCCATGTAGGACGTGTTTAGCGCCTAAGATCCTCTTTGTACAGCACTATTGTGGCCTCACCAGCTGTTGCAGGTGTCCAGTGAGGTACATGCCAAATGGGGCATTATACTCTGATTGGTCTAATGAGGGAAGAGTAGAGAGAGATGATGACCTCTTTCTTCCTGGATGCAAAACCCTTGGTAATGAGATGTGCCACATAAAATGACTTTCTGACCACAGTGGCAATGTGGTGGTCGAAGGAGAGGTTGCTGTCAGCCTGTGTCCCCAGATCTATTATAACACCTTCAGTGTTCAGTGGGCTCCCATCGATGTGATAATTAGAGGGAACTGAGTTTTTCCCAAAGTGGATGACCATGCATTTTTTGCCATTAAGCTTAAGGCCACTGGTTTAAAAGCAATCTCTCAGACAGGCAATATGCTGTTAAATGACAAAACTCTTTCACCTACACAACCCCACAGGCATCCCACAAGACTCAATTTTAGGACCTCTTCTATTTAATAAATTTATAAATAATCTGCACCAAACTATTCCAAATGCCTCCTTAGTACAGTATGCAGATGATTTGACTATCATTTGCTCTGCACCCAGTCCTGTAACTCCTCAACAAATGATACAAACAGCTTTCAGTACAGTAGAATCTTGGCTCCAGAAAACAACGTCTTTCTCTCAACCCTAAAAAAATTAAGCTGATAGTATTTACTCCCAAAAGAAATACAGAATTTAACAAAGAAAATTTCATTATTTTCTCTCTAAACTCCACTAAAATCAAACTTGTTACTAACACCAGATTATTAGGGGTCATAATAGACAAAAACCTTAAGTTCGACCTACACATCCAATCCAATATTAATAAAACCCATAAAAAAATAGGGCTTCCGTACAGACACAAGTTTCTCTCCTTACCATCTAAACAAGCTTTAGCGCTCTCCTACCCTCACTAACCTATGGTGCACCCTTGTTTATTAATCTACAGTCTTCCCTGAAACTAAAACTAGAGTCTTGCAACAAGATTGCCAAATTTGCCACAGGCAGTCGTCGCTCTTCCCATTACTGTAACTCGTTAAGAAAACTGCAATGGCTAGAATTCCTCCACTACCTTTTAATCTTGCAACTAACCACATGACACAAACTAATCTGTAAACCAAAAGATTGTCCTGCCCTCAGCTCCTTACTTATCCCCTACTCCCCCCTCAGGCCACTACGTTCAGAACACCAACACTTACTCCAAATCCATAAACCAAACCTTCCTGTGTAGGTACACTACTATACTCGTGGACCATGGCCAGATCCTGAAATAACCTCCCTTCCTCTATTCGTAGTGAACATTATCTCTCTAACTTCAAATCTGCCGTACATAATCATCTCCTCTCCAACTGGATATGTAACTGTAGAAAGCCACATACTGCCACTCATGAAGCCATTACCTGACCTTTTCTACCCTCAGTCTCAGCTGCCTATCATAACAATTCTATCCCTGTTCATTACCTAGCATCATCTCTGTCCCCACTTGCCTCTTACTATCTCTCTATGCTATAGCTTCTCCTAAAGTTGCCTAATTTACATCTCATGTTCTACACCTTCACCAGACTTTGCCTAGCTTTTTCTCTCCACACTTCTACTGACTGTAATCACCTACACTCATCCCTTCTACTACCCCCTAACTCTTCTCATCAAACTCCTTCTACCTGAATTTCCACTTGATCTTTGTAATTCTACAGTACTGATTTGTATCATATTCTCACTTAAATCATTTGCGTCTTAAAAGCTGTAATTTCACAACCTGCTCTTTCATATTGTTTCCATTACTTTTGCTGCATATTGCCTATTATCATGTACTTCATTACAATCACTGTATTCATCTGTTTTTGTATCGTCTCATTACAACTATTGTATTTTTAACACTGTATTTTAATCTCCTGTCTTGGAGCTCATTGTTGTTTTGTATTGCTTCATTACAATTATTGTATTTCAGTACTGTATTTTGTTTAAGTTTTGGGAGCTTTTCTCCCCTGGCCTCCACTGAAAATGGGCTCTCTGGCCCAGTGAAATTTCCCGGTAAACAAATGTCAATAAATAAATAAAATAAATGGTTTCGACACCAGTCATTGGTCTCAGTGAGGCCTTTCTGTAGGATGTCTGCATCACTTGGGGAGTTAATCATGGCTCCCAGCTTGCAGTAGTCTGCGAACTTGGTCAGCCAGAGTCCCTCCATGTTGGCCTGGACTTCTGAGAATTAGATGCCAAACAGGAGAGGACCCAGGACCGATCCCTGTGGGACTCCACTTATGACTGGTCGGCAGTCTGACTGGGAGTCTGCTACTTTACTTTTCACACTTTGGGTTCTATCTGTGACCCAATTTGCAAACAACCTAGTGATATAGGGGTTGACAACAGTGGTATTTTCTTGCATTCTGCATCTCTCTGGGTCATCAGTGTTCTGTTAATGTCATGTTTGCCTTCCCTGTACAAAATCACATGATCCATATCTGTGAATTTTGGCATCACCTTTGCCAATCTTTTAGCCATTAGAGACATAAACATTTTATAGTAATGCTTTAGAATTGAAATGGGCCTATATGAAGCTGAATCTGATGGGTCTTAACCCTCTGTTAGGTACTGCAGCCGCCACCACTTTCTCCCAAGATATCGGTTTGTCTCCTCCTACTGTTAAACAAAACTTTCCGGATCGTTATCAGTTTGTTCCCTCCCAGTTTCCAAAGTTCCACAGGAATACTATCTATACCTGGGAACTTTTCTGTGGATTGGTTATACATCACCAGGAAGTGCATCTTCTATCATATATGAGCAATGCTTTTTCAGAAATAACTAAGGCTACAGTAACAATGAGTAAATTATTGACACTAAGTTATCACGTTCTACTTTTTTTATAAACTATTCTGGGCACAACCAAAGAATAACTCATCAGGTACTGCAATCACACAGTATTCTGTTATAAAAAATCTGTAATAAATACCAAACAAATCAGGTTATTTGACATGCCTTCACTATACTTGACATAATTTCTGGAAAACTTGCAAGACCTTGCACTCTTTAAATATGAAATGTAACAGAATATAAATAGAACAGAATATAGCCACATATATGGTGGATATAGAGATGGGATTGATAGAGAAAGGTGGAGGTTGGGGGCAAGGGATGCTAAGGGAGTAAGGGATGGGAGCACGCTGAGGAGGGTTGTAGAAGTGTTGGTGAAGGATGATGTTTGGTTGCTTATGGACTCTATGAAGAGTTAAATTCTGTGGCTAAGTCCATGTCAGAGGCATCTGGGTTGGGGCAAGGGTTTTCTTTTTTTCCCGGGTTGAGGAGAGATGAGATTCCTTTCCAAAATAGTTTGTGATTGGTGTTGTGGCTGGTTTGGAGAGTGGAGAAATAGGCTTTACGGTCTAAGGTAATACGTTTTTTTTTTTTAATTTATTTCGTAGTGTTTTGTATTCGTTTAGGGCGATTGTGGTTTTATTTTTGTGGTAACGTCTCCAGGCTTTGTCACGGAGTCGCATAGTAGCTAAGGTGTTTTTGGTTAACCAGGGTACAGGGCTACTTTTTGTACATTTTGCTTTTAGAGGGGTAAAGGAGTTGAGCAGGATTGTGAAAGTAGAGTTAAAGTAGGATAGAGCATTATCCAGGGAAAGAGTTTTTAATGAGTTCCAGTTTGTGCTTTTTAGTGCATTTGAGAAAGTTTCAGCATTGAAGTTCTTTAGGCAACGAGTGGAAATATAGGTGTGAGTTAGTTGTATAGAAGAGGGGAGACGGTGGGCAAAAGTGGGGTAATGGTCAGCTAGTGGGTCTGGGAGAATACCACTATCAGAGATGTAGTGAGGATGGGCTACTAGAATCCAGTCTATTGTAGCTCCAGTGATGGAGTTCTTAGAAGGCCTGGTAGTGGAATTGATTAGTTGTGTAAAGTTATATAAGTTAATATTGAATGAGTTAGAGGGAGATTGGATTGTGGCCCAGTTTATGTTCATGTCCCCCAGGATTATGGTTTCATCATTTATATCACTTCTAAAATTAAAACCTGGTTCCAATGCCCCTGATGAAATTCCCTCCTACATCCTAAACGTAGCCGCAGAAGCCATTGCTCTCCCTATCAGCATACTAATTCATTGGTCTGTCACAGAAAGCCAGGTCCCTCAGCTCTGAAAGAAGGCCTTTATTTCTCTCCATAAAGGTGGCAATAATAATGACATCCCAAACTTTCGCCCTATCGCCATCCTATCCCGTATTTCTAAGCTACTTGAAAAGTGTGTACACCAACAACTCTTACCCTACCTCATCAGTAAGCTTCTTACCCTCAAACAACATGGCTTTAGACCTGGTCATAGTACCTCCACTGCCCTCCTCTCCTTCCTAGAAACAATCAACAAAGCCCGCGACTCTGGCCACTTTGTATCCACTCTTTTTCTCGACCTCTCTAAGGCATTTGACACTATTTCCCACAACCTCCTCCTTACCAAACTCTGTAATCTTAACCTATCCCCTTCCTCTACCCAGTGGTTCTGAAGCTATCTCACAAACAGGCAACAAGCAGTTAAATGAAAGAAAGCTACCTCACCCTTCCTTAATACATCCACAGGCATCCCCCAAGTTTCCATTCTAGGCCCCCTACTATTCAACATATTCATAAATGATTTCTTCCAAGCCATTCCTAACTCCAGTCTCATCCAATATGCCGATGATTCTACTATAATCTGTTCCTCCCCTTCCATCACAACTCTTAACAATCTAACACACGCTGCCTTCTCTTCCACTGAACAGTGGATGCTCGACAACCATCTAGCCCTTAATGCAACCAAAACAAAACTTATGTTATTCAATGCATCCAAAACCTCTTCCCTAGACAAACAATCCTTCATAATTACCAGCAATAATAATACCCCCCTAGAACTAGTCTCTGGCACAAAATTACTAGGAATTATCATTGACAATCAACTAAAATTTGAAAAGCATCTACAAGCAAATATCAAAAAAGCCCATAAAAAAATTAGGTATGCTTTACTGCCACAGTCTCTCTATCTCTCCCACCACCCGGATTGCATTAGCTAATACATACCTCATCCTATCCCTTTTATATGGTGCATCTATCCTAACCAGCCTACAATTTTCCCTCAAAACAAAACTCTCCTCTAGTTGTAACAAAGTATCCAAATTTGTGGCAGGTTATAGAGCCTCTTCTCACCACTGTAATTCCCTTCACCAACTAAGTTGGCTAGAATTACCAAACTTCCTCGCATATACCCAGCTCATCCAAGTACACAAACTCATTCATAACCCATCTCTCTGCCCCTCCCTAGCAAATACATTTGAAATGTATAAACCAGATAGACTCCTAAGATCCAACTCCCAAAACCTAATTAAATTGCATAAAACACATCCTGCTGGGAATCAATTGATGTCCTTCTCTTTTGCATGCCTCTGGAACTCTCTCCCTTCTCCCATCCCCACCACCAGCAGTCTCTCCTTGTTTTAAAACCTCACTACACTCGCACCTTACTTCACAATGGAAATGCTCTTGCTCTCATCCAACCTAATTCTACCACACTTTCTTTCTAACTTTCCAAACTTTGTTGCTTGTCACTACCTCATAAATTTTACATCCCTTGGGACACATTCGACCAATTACTAAAAAATTACCTCATTGTAATTCTCTTTTAAAAAAAAAAAAAAAAAACTACTTACTGAATTAACCTGTAATTTTCCTAATGAAAATCTTTTTATTATTTCTGTATTATGTAACCTCTGAATTGTGCAATATGGGTTTGTACTATACAAAATATGTATTTAACATTTAATTGAAATGTATGTTATGGATTTGTGCTCTTTCTGTACTATGTATTTGTATTTCTCTGGAGGTTTTCTCCTCAGGACTCTGTTAAAAATGGGCTCCTTGTAGCCCAATGGACTATCCTGGAAAGCAAACTGCAAATAAATAAATTGAATAAGAAAAAAAAAGCATCATTCTAAAAAAATGATGTATGCAACTAATTGTAATAGCAGCAGCTGATAGTAAAATGACTAAAAGCAGTTTCAGCATGAGAGGTGCAAAAGTCTAAGCAGTCTGCTATCTCAGACTATGGTAAACTGGCAATCAAGTTGCTGGCTCATTTCTCCCATAATGCAGCAGGTAATCTTAAGTGTGCCAAGTAAAAGTACTGCTCCATACTTAGTTTATAACTACTACACCATTTTTGCACTAGCCATCTATCACAGCCACGTTAAAAATAAAATAAATGGATAGAAAAAGTACAGTTGTGAAAAATATTATCATAACAACTGATAGCCTTCACTTCACTGTTGCAGTATTCTTTACAGTAAGGATTCCCTGCCAAGGGCAGCCCAACATCTGGCCAATATACCAAAGCCTTAGGCTATAATAGGGACACTGTATGATACAAATATGCTCCCCGCTCAAGCAGTAGGACACAAAGTTGATGTACGAACGTACCAGTCTCAGAAGGAAAAAGCCCCAGGAGGAACAACAGTCCAAGGAGAAAAGAACAACATGTGCATCCAGAAGGAGAAAGAAACAAGGTGTGGAGAGAGGGAGTGAATACTGCAACAGTGAAAAGAACAGCTATTGTTATGGTAAGCTTTTTCACAACTGTACTATGTCCTTCTGTATCATTTTGTTGCAGTATTCTTTACACTAGGGACAGTACAAAAGCTCAGGAAGAAAACTGGGAGGGGCAAAGTCCAGCAGAGCCTTCAAGAAAGCCATGCCTGATAGCCCTTTAAACCACATCCAACTTACAGTGCTTCAAAAAAGTATGCATAGATGTCCAAGTAGCTGCCCCAAAGATGGAGCTGATATCCAATACTTTGAAAAAAGTACCAGGAGGACCCACAGCCCTGGTAAAATGAGTCTTAACAGAAGAAGAAAGCTTATCCCACGAAAAAAGTAATGAAGGAAACGACCTTGGATATCCATAAAGAAATAGTTTGCTTAGAAACAGCCAAACCCCCAGACCTAGGATGAAAGGAAACAAAAAGTTGCTCAGATTTATGGTTGGCTTTAGTTTTATCCAAATAATATCCAAGTTGTCTGTGCAGATCCAAGGCGTGAAGAACCATCTCACTAGCAGACTGTGGAGAAGGGAAAAAAGTGGGCAAATGAATAGGCTGATTAACAGACAATTCATTAACCACTCTGGGCATAAAAGAAGGGTTAGTATGAAGAGACACCCTGTCCTTATGAAAAACTCAAAAAGGAATAACAGCAGTAAGAGCATCCAGCTCAGACACCCGTCTGGCTGAGGTAAGGGCCAAAAGAATAGTTTTCCAAGAACAGTGCTGTAAAGAAGCTGAAGCTGCAGGCTCAAAAGGTGCCTGAATCAATTTTTCTAAGACAAAATTAAGGTCCCAGGAAAGAGGAATAGGCTTCCTGGGGACCTGATATCTAATAAGCAGTAAACTATAGTGTGTGTGTGTGCGTAATACATATATATAATACACACACACACACACACACACACACACACATATATATATATATATATATATATATATTATATATAGATTAGATGTATACAGATATATATATATAGATATATACACACACACACACACACTAATATATTAAACTATAAACTACCTAGCATCTCCAAAATGTAGGTCATATCCATATTCTCCAAGGCCACACCACAGCCTCTTTAGAACCAGTTAACATCCCATGATGCTTACTAAACAAGCTAAATCAAGACTTAGTGGAACCACTTGACACTCTCTTTAACCACAGCCTGAGCACTGGCTTTATTCCATCAGAGTGGAGAACAGCAACAGTAACCCCCTTGCACAAAAGGGGTCCATTAACTGACCCTGGGAACTTTAGACCGAAAAGCCTAACCAGCCTTATCTGCAATGCCATGGTAATAATCCTCATGATCCTCCTCTACAAAGGCATAGGTGACCTTTAAATTCGTGACCTGACCCAGTTTGGTTTCGTTAAGGGTAGGTCATGCTTATTAAACCTGTTGGACTTCTAGAATGGTACCAAAGCCCAGGATGAAATCAAAACAGTACATACCGCCTATCTTGACTTATTCAAGGCCTTCGACACAATCCCCCACTCTCATATCATTGAGAAACTCTCCCAGCTGGGAATTAGGCTCCAAAAGGTGTTGGATCAGTTGGACAGGAAAAACCAGAAGGATGCTTCGTGCTCATCAAATGATTTTTAAAAATAAGTGTATACCAAGACTATATACTCCCCATTCTGAAGGAGGTATGGGCCTCCTCAAAATTGATTACTTATATATATCTGCAGACCTCACAAGACCCAAAAGTAGTGACATTTTTAAACATGAGGAGAATAAGTATAAGATGACTTATTTGCTTAGTTTAGCAGAAGCATATTGGTGTCAAGCAGGAATGGAAATCAAATCAGAAGTAAATAAAAAATCAGGCAGCAACTGAATGTGCCACCAAAAAAAAAGAAAGAAAGAAAAAATATAAGGTGAAGGATTAGATGAGAAGGCAAGAAATGTGGAAAATGCATAAATATAGATCCAAGTACAGAAAACTCCTGGAACAACTTCATGTTGATCAGCATTGAACACCAGAATGGTTAAGGAGAGGTGAATTTAAACCAAAAGATGAAAGGTTCATATTGGGCCAAGACAGTGGACTAAATACATGTTGGCTTACAAAGTGTATTGAACACGGGGGAGAAACAGACATGTAGGTTCTCTAAACCAAAATTTGAATCGGTCACGCATCTTGTTGCTGGTCGTGCTATACAAATGTCAGTATACTGAAAGGCATAATAATGTGGTAAGATTGTTGCATTGGGGATTGTGCAAACATTATAACATTGAAATAGTTGAAAAACATTGTAAACAGAGCCCCAAAGCATTATAGAAAACGATGAAGTTAATATCCCATGGGATCACCCATTACTAACACTTCAAAAAATAGAGGCCAGAAAACAAGATATAGTAGTCCATGAAAAAAAGACAAAAGAAACTTTGATCATTCAAATTGCTACACCCAGTGACTACAGTGTCTTACTTACAGTGAGACACAAAGTTGAAGTACCAGGATTTGCAGGCAGAAACAAGGGCAATGTGGAAAAAGGATAACCAGACAGTCCCAATAGTAGTAGGAGCAATGGGTCTTATAAAAAAGAATATACAATCGTACTTAGAAATGTTACCAGTACATACAACTCTGTATGAATTGCCGGAGGAGTATTTTCTGGGCACATTGCAGGTGCTGCGAAGAGCACTTCTGACTAACATTAAAGACTGAAACAGTACTAATTTCATGAACTTAAATCATACTTTGACTTGGGAATGGGATCCATTCCCTTCATGGTATTAGAAACCCAAAAGACTTGTAGAAATTAAAAATTGGGGATTAGCAAATACATCGCTAAATGGGTAGCCAACTGGCTCACCGTCAGAATGCATACTGTCAAAGTTAGGAGATTCTACCTCTACCAGTAGATCAGTTGCCAGTGGTATACCACAGGGATCTGTGCTGGGCCCTCTACTGTTTAGAATCCATTTCTCAAAATTCCAGGTGAAAGTAGGCAGCCTGTGGCTTACCAAGTTTACTGATTATTACAACCTGGATGCAATAACTGAGTGCCCCAACATACAACAAAAGGAGCTAACACAAACAAATTCTTGGTGCCAAAGCACGGACTAACACTAAATACAAAAAAAGTGCATTGTTATCCCATTTGGCATAGAGGAAGTCCCTGCAAGTTACAATATTGACAGCACCCCCTGAACCTATGAAGGGATCGCTGGGGGGGGGAATGTTTAATTTGGTGACAGTGACGTGCTTGGGCATACATGGAAAAACTACTGAAAGGGCCATTGGGGAAATATTACATTTGGTGACAGTGAAGTACTTGTGTAGGGATCCTTGGCAGAAACCTTTCATTTGTCCGTGAAGTGCTTGTGCAGTCCTGCAGGACATGCTAGCATCCCCTTAATAGGCTGCTTCCCTTTATTCCTATATTCCTTCCTCCACCCTTTTCTCGCAGCTTTGGGAATCCTCCCACAAGTGCTGACTGCAACAGTGAAACAAACAACATAGTACAGTTGCGTACACTTACCATAAATGTAGATGTTCAAGTGTATTCACTGTTGCAGTCCTGTTTCCCTCCCACCTTCCCCCTTTGCTTACTTCTTCTTTGGGGCTCTTGGCTGTTGGGGGCAAGAAAAACTGATGTAATGATGTCGGCTGTCTCCCTTTATAGCTCTGACGACCTGATGTCAGTCCCTGCACTCAGACAGCAGATGCACGAGGGAAATTCTTTACTCTGGTTTTCAGGTTGGCCGAGGGCTACCCACCAGGGATGACCCACAAGTGATGACTGCAACAGTAAATACACTCATACATCTACATTTATGGTAAGTGTACACAACTGTACTTTCCCTTGCCTGTTTTGTGTTGCATTCTGATCATGTACATTCTAATATTTTATTGTTTTTACATAGGTGAATATTTTAGGACAGAAGAGCATGATGACCAGTCTCATGAGAACCTCAGTGCTTCCTCTTTAAGGAGGAAGCTATTCCTGGATGGCAATGGGAGTGAATCTGATTGTTCTTCCCCTCCTTCACCTGAACAAATCCCATGTGTGGCTCCAGTAGCATCCTTGGGAGTTCTTAATTCCATAGATCTGTCTCCTGTTCGATGTAGGAGTCCTGCTGAAACACCTCCTTCTGTAAGTATGGTTGCAATCCTGACATCTCGATTTCCTAAGCTGATCTTGGGGGATCCTGTTTAATATCTTATTAACTCCTGTCCATTTTCAGGTACCACACAGAAGTAAAAACAATACTTGCATTATTATATTTTGTCAGGAAAAGTATTAGCATAACAGTGACTTTTCTAGTTATAGATAACAACAAACAAAACTTGCATGATTATATTTTTTTCAGAACCAAGGATTAACGTAACCCTGATAGCTGTCAGCAAATATCACCACAGTATAGCTACTGAAGGACTACCATGGATTATTCTCTGACCGTGTTTAACATTTAATATATTTTGTATAATTTTTTTCTTAAGGAGTGACTTTATTTTTAAGTGAAGGACAGAATTTTACTGCTGAAATAATCACAGCATGAAGTCCTTTAGTTCACTGTTAACCTGTCAGAATTAAAGTACTTTATCTCACCAAGGTAACCTTATGTCTAGTATGTGTACCAAAGCCACAGTTATTCTATGTGCTCATATGTCCGGCATCTGACCAAATCCTATGAATGGAATGGTACATAATTGGATGTAGGTGCACAAGATCTTCATACTATCTTGCTGCCAATTCAAATGCAGGATCTTTGCACCCGTCTGTTCTCCACGTTGTTGTTGGCTGCTACCTTTGCTTACACTTACTCTGATAAATGCTCCATTGGAAAACCTTTGTTTTCTTGTATTTTTCTCTAAAAGATTTGTTAATGTCCGCTAAGAGGGGGAAGTGCGACTGTGGTGTGCAGATACCTTATAAGACCTCTGCTCACAGTGCTTATGTATAAAAACTGTCAGATCTGCAAATTGTTTGTTCCTAAAACTGTCAGTACTCTACTTTCTTCATTAACCACATGTTCAGAAACCCAACATCTGAAGTGCCTCATGCAAACCAAATTGGTGAAACCCTCAGCCTCTGACATCCCACTCACACCAAAGTAAAAGTTCAAGAAAGCAAGGCCTGAACCATCTGCTGTCCAGTCTGATTCAGATGCACCTGTTGAGATGCTGCAGGAATAAGACAGCACATCTGACTCCTTCTCAAGCACCCTGTACAGAGACCTCACCAGAGGCCAGTATGGTGTCTGACTCTCACATATCTAATGAGACTCCTCATACCGATATGGTTGAAAAGGGGGAACTGGGGGTGATCATTTCAGAGGAACCAGTAGGCATTCCTCAAATCCTCGTAAGGGAAGAGGTGCTTGGAACTTTGAGGTTTATCAGTGTTCCCACCTGTTGCGCTTTGTAAGGGCAAACATCACTCCTAAGAAAAACAAACAAAACACAAAGTTTCTCCTGCTTAGACATCTCAAGAAAAGGAATGGGTGGAATTCTCACAGAATTTATACAAGGCCGTTTTGTCTCTGAAACCCCCTTCATTCCTTTCTACTGTTTCACTTCCCCCTCCTCAGAAAAGGCAATGTGAATCTTCATCTGAGGAGGAGAGAGGAATCTGATTCAGATGAAGATTTCTTAGCAAATCCATTCACTTGGTCATTGTGCTTCTTAGCAGTGGCCTTAGGTCAACTGGTGTCCTAGGCAAAAGGACTCCACGGCACCCCCCACCACACTACCTGGTGCCCCCATCCTGGTCTACCTACATCAAATAAATACTAGAAAAGTGTCCCTGCTAGGCTGGCTGGCCTATGCCTAAGAATCTTATGATGAGGACACTTTGTCCCCTGATTCCCCATTGAGGGAATCTCTTTTGGAGAAACTAACTAAAACGATGCAACACTTTAGGAATCCAAACAGGTGTCTGATGTCCAAAAAAAAAAAGGATACTGTAATTTGCTGAAAGTAGGGGCTTCAACGCCTTCTCCTGTCCCTTCAGTCTTGGAGGCCTTCCTGGATGCTTTTGCATCCATTTCTGATTCTCCTAATTCCCAGGCCCCAGCATCCAAGAAGACTGATAGGTGTTTTATAAGGTACCCGAGGACATTAAGTTTCTCTACAAAAATCCCATAACAGATCTTTCGGTCTTTTCTTTTTCTACTAACAAGCATATTAATTTTTACTAGTGGCTAATGTTTTACCATCTGAGCCATGATCAGGTATGGTAAGAAGGTTTACACCTCTATCACTCTTGCCTTGAGAGCTTTAAATTACCAAGCTCAAATGACAAATATCTTTTACCCATTTTAGGGGACTTAAACAAGACCATGGCTAACCTTGAGGATTCTGACACTAAGCAACAAGTGATTCGGTATTGTCTATTTTCATTCTGTTCAACATATGGGTTGTCAGATCTGATCTGATCCTACGTCGGCACCATCTCTGAAGCTTCATGTATCCAGGACTCTAACTCCTCCCCTACCCATAATTTTGTGCATTCTGCCCTTGTACATCAGATCTCATTCACTGCCTGAAGCATCAGGTGTGTTTTCAGATGAGGGCCTGAGTGTATATCCTTTTTTGGGTCAACTCCAGTTCTAATCTCCTCTTCTATTAAGAGACTAGTCTCATTTCAGTTTTTTTTTTTTTTTTTTTTTTTTGGTAACTTATTTGTTCAGAATAATTTACAAAAGGTTTTTTAGTTATAGCGTTTGGCTAAACTTTAGGCTGTTTTTTCTTCTAAGGATAATCGTTGCTAGTTAGTGTGTGTATCTTACTTTTAGCAGTTTTTGGTTAATAGGGACCATGATCCTTTTTGTTCTTCAAGATGTCAGATGGTTAGGGGTTCAAAAGGTGTGCCGATTATGGCCAGGAAATCCCCTCTCAAGATCCTCATGTCTTGTGCACTTTGAGCACTACCCATCTTAACACTGATTGTGATATCTGTGCATCCTTTGGTGGCAGGCCCCTTCAAACTCCAAGAGAAAAGTTGATTGTCAAGGGTTTCCTCCCTCCTCAGACAGGATCTTCCCATCCTACTACTACTACACTTCTGCCACTTCACTGGCAAAGAAACAGGACAAGACAAAGATCCAGGGACAAGAGTAATGAAAAGGAGAGGTTGGAGAAACATGAGAGAGAGAGAAATCTAAGAAGTGGTCTCCTGATCCCTCTGCTTTGGCCAGTCTGAACCCTAGGATTCTAAGGAGGTCGAATCAGTCAACACCTTGGAATCTGACCCTCCTCTTCTTGCCTCAGTTTTTCACTAGAGCTTATAAGCCCAAGATTGTACTCTCCCATATTACAAGCGAAGAGACTTTTGAAACCACCCTCAGTGGCATCTTCAGCCTAGTCATCCAGAAGCCTTACCTAGCAAGATGTCACTAGAATGATGTGGAAATTTGAGTATGCAAACCAGCTTAAGGTTATGTATGTGCAGACACCCTCAAATGCACAGAGTACTGGTCCAACAACCCCTCCTCTTTTGTCTGTAGTACCATTCTGCCCATCCGGTCCAGTTATCAAGGATCCGACCTACTCTGGTGTGCCTTTGTCAGAGCCGACAGGGCTTGTTACTTCAACTCAGATGGTATCTCTGTCCCTCTCAACTCCAAGACATTCAGAGCAGAAGCATCTATGCAGGGACCCAAGGGGACTGGTAGACTCCAAAGTCAGGGCTTCAGCCCGTGACAGCTTGGGTCCAGAGTTGGTCTCAGCTCTGGTGACCCTGAGGACAAAGGTGTTCCTTCTGCTTTAGACAGGAGGAGATCCCCCTCAGGTCCAATGTTGGCTTCAGCATTTGAGGCCTTTGAAAGGGTTTTGGCTGTGCCAAGGGCAAAGGTGTTACCTCTCAACTTAGCTCCAACCCAACCTCAAGAGGTTTTTGCTTCTCCTTCTCATAGTTCTATCTGACATGGGCAGACTGCATCACAGGCTTCCAAGACATATTACATGAATTTCCAGTCTGATTCTGACCACCCACCAGCTCAGGTTCACTGGAAACAGATGTGCAAACAGAAGCACCCAGAGTCATCTCTGGAGTCGTTTACAGAAGAAACTGATTTAGATGGTGAGGGATTTCCCCGGATCTCACTTGGAAGACATATAACAAAGAAGAAAGTGCCCAATGTTCCCAGTGGGAAGTGGCAGCAGCAGATATTTGCAAGCTGCTCGAAAGGAGAGTCATCCAACCTGACCACGAAGATCAAATACAGTCCGGAGTCTACCCAAGGTAATTTTTAGTACCCAAGAAAATGGGGGACCTGAGACCCATTCTAGATCTGAGTCATTTGAATTAATTTGTAAAACAGAATTCCATATGGTCACGTTAAAGTCCATATTGCCTCTTCTGAGTAAGGGCAATTGGGTTTGCAGATCTCCAGGACGTGTATACTATCTTGTAAAGATAGAGAGGCGTTCAAAGAGGTTTCTCCATTTCCTTCTGAGAGCCAGTCATTATCAGTTCAGAGCACTGCTCTTCGGTCTCACCACAGCCCCTAGGGTGTTCACCCAAATAATGGCAGTGATTTCAAGTTTTCCCAAACCTTGACAAGTGGCTCCTTACTGTTACCTCCAGGCATCTACTCCTACACCATCCAGATCTTTTTCTGCAGCTAATGCAAAACCTGGGAATCGCAGCAAATTTACTCAAGAGCCACATGCAGTCTTTACAACAAATAGAAGTCATTGGATGTCACTTGGACTCCATGCTACAAATTGCCCCAGTTCAGAGTATTCTCCCTGCAACTAGTTGCTGCACAAATACATTCTTCACCCTCAGCAAGTTTAATTCTGTCTGTTAAGCCTAATGGCCTCCACAATTCTACTAGTCCCTCTTGCCAGGTTTCACATGAGGATACTTCAGTGGGCTGTTTCAGTACAGTGGTCTCAGAACATTCATCCTTTACATGCCAAAATTTGCATCACTCAAATCTGCAGAAATCATGTCATCTGGTGGATAACATCTCAGTCAGTGACGGAAAGTCGACTCTTCCACATGGCTACACAGTTGGCTGTCATAACCATGGATACCCTCCTTTGAGAGGGAAGGCTTTCAAAGGGATATTTGCTTAAAGATGTGACTAAAGAACCTTGGGTCAATGTCCACATCATTGTCTTGGAGAGGAGAGCAGTTCTCCTAGCATTGCAGGCTTTTCAGGATGTTGTCTCCAAGGGTGTGATTTCAATATGACAGCAGTCTAGTACATCAGTAAATGGGGAAGAACCCATTCATACCCCCCTTTGTCAGGAAGTCGAGAGTGACAATGGGCAATATCTTTGCATTGATTACTGATGCACATCCCAGGGACATCCAGTGTACTAGTGGATAGATTGAGTAAAACTATCTTAGTGCCTCATGAGTGGACCCTCAATTCAACAGTGACAACTTTGATTTTTCATTGTTTGGGCCAACCTTGCTGCAGTCTTTTTGCGACCTACCTGAACATCAAATGCTGCAGCTACTTCACTCTGCTACCTCCACAGGGTCAATCACAGAGGGATGCTGTAGTCTACAATTACATCCTAGGTCTCCTTTATGCATTTCCCCCACAATCCTTAACAAATTCATCCAGAAAACAAAAATGTACAAGGTCAGGGTGATTATCATTACTCCTTTCTGGCCCTGACAAACATGGTTCACTTTCCTGTGCCCTGTTCTAGTACATGCCCCATGGATGTTGGATCAGTATCCAAATCTTTATTCACCCAACTGGACTGCCTGCTCTGGTCCAGAAATCCACGAAGCTAACCACTTGCTTCCCCACTTCTGACCTTGGCCAGAGATGCCAAGCTTCCAGCACTGGCTGTTCAGATTATTCCAGCCTCAGAATAAAGATTCATCATAGCAAATGGAAAAGATTTTCCATCTGGACTATGTCAAAAGGAATAGATCCATTTTCTGCTCCCATTCCTTCCATGCTGGAGTTTCTGTCTGATCTTCAGAATGATACCTCAATAACATCCCTAAAAGTCTGTAAAGCCTTTTTGAGGGGAACGTTCTTTCTATGACCTCCAGTCAGGGACTCGTTCCCTTCATGGGATATTACTATTTTGCTCCAAGCATTAACTAAAACTCCCTTTGAACTAACTGCTTCAGCAGATTTAAAGTTTCACTCTTGGAAGACCATTTTTGTTTTGGCTGTTACATCAGCCAGATGAATTTCAGAATTACAGGACCTTTCTTGTAAACTCCCTTACCCAATTTTCAACAAGGACAGAGTTTCTTTAAGGACTAATTCATCCTTTCTTCCTAAGGTGGCATCCTGTGCAAATTAAAATCAATCCATTAATCTACCAGTGTTTTTTTTCCCCAGATTCTCCAACAAAGGTGAATATATTCCACATATGTTGAATGTTCATTGTCGACTCAAATTTTATCTCTATAGAACAAAAGACCTCAGTAAGCCTGACTAATTTCTCATTGCATGTTCTAAACCTAAACTACGCAAAGCAGTTTCTAAGGTTACTCTAAGATGGTTATCAGATTGTACTTCCTTTGTATACACAAAAAAGGGCTTACCTTTGTATGCAAAAACCCAATGATCTGATGTTATCCATTTCATTATTCCTCTCAACTGGGTCTTGGCTCCGGTATCTGATTCTGTCTGGCACTGCGCAAGACAGATCCAAAGCTCGAGCTTCTCCCTCTCCCATAATCCCCTTCTGCACTCTTACCCTCAGATCTTGTTTGCCACGTTTATGCACAAACATGATTCTTGGCTCAGAGTTGTTTTGGTAGAGTTTTGGAGTTTTTTCTGGAGTAAGTGATTTTCTTCTTTATCGGAGCTAAGTAGTTTTCTTCCTTCTATCTTCCACTCCCTTTTCTAGCTTGTCTCTGGCACTGAGACATTTTTTATAATCCCCCTTTTTCTCTAGTTGGCATTTGGCGCCTTTTTTGTCTTGTTGCTTAACTGACTGGCTTTCCTTCTTTCTTTGTACAAAAAAAAAAAAACTTTCTTTCTTGCTGTGGTAGTTTTTGCTCTGTTATTTTGCCTTTTGGTGTTGGAGTGTGTGCGTGTCTTCTGCCCTTTAGACATGTCTGAGAAAGACAAACCTACGGGGTTCAAAAGGTGCTCTTCTTGTGGGCGTAAGATGCCTAATTTGGTTCAAGGAGTTCCTTTTGTCTCCAAGTCCCAGGCTACATCAGGCACTAAGGACTCTAAAAGGAAAGCCCCATCTGCTTCCCCTGGTGCTTTTCCTTCCTTGGCTGATAAGAGGCCCAGAGATCTCTGGATCCAAAATTTCCTTTGGGCATGTCTGATTCGACTTCTACAAATCAGCTGGTAAAATCTGAGTTCCTTCCGGAACACAGGGCTTCAGATCCGAATAGAGTTAGGCCCCCCTCAGATCCGCCTGCTGTTTTGGATCCAAAGAAGGTGGTCAGGATCAACCAGGGATCCAAAGCACTCGGCTCCTAGACCTTTGAGCCAATCTTCGGATTGTGGACACCGTATGTCTGCTTTGGGGGTCCAGGCTTGGATCCCCAACCAAGTCCACCCATTCCTGGGCTTCCTCCAAATCCTCTAGGAGGCTTTTGCCTGCAGATATGGACAGGATGATGAGGACCTGCTTTAGGGTTTAAATAGAAATGGAAATGTTGGGTGATGGACCTAGAACTATCGATATAATTAGTCTGCTTGAGTTTTGTTTAACTCATAATTATTTTAGTTTTAATAATGAATTCTTTCTTCAGTTAAAAGGAACGGCCATGGGAGCTGCATTTGCACCCTCATATGCTATCATTTATATGGGATTTTTTGAAAGGCAATTTATTTACCCCACCCCCTTTTATAAAAAGAATGTGGTGTTATACAAGCGATTTATTGATGATCTTTTTTTTTTGATTTGTAGGGGTGAGATTGGTGATTTTTTTTAATTTTTTGAAACTCTAAATGAAAATGTACATGGTTTGACCTTCTCCTATGAGCTCAATAGGGAAAAGATTAATTTTTTGGATGTAACTCTATATTATAAAGAGGAATCTATTGGCTTTAGGCCTTTTAGGAAAAATACTTCAGTTAATATGTTTTTACATGCTAGTAGTATGCATCCTGAACATCTGCTACGTTCGTTACCCTCAGGTAAATTTAAAAGAATTTTTGATCATACCAGTGATGGGAGGTGGAGGGGGTTAATGAATTGGATAATGTAGAGTTGAGACTCAATGAGAGAGAGGCTATGGCAAAGAACTTTTGTTAAGATGTAAAAACAGGTTACTTGGGATTCCTTGTGATGGCAAATATAAATCTATGTATTTTAAGGAAAAAGTTAGAGTCAAAACACCTAATAAGAAAGTAGGGGATGATGGGGAAAGGTTATTTTTTGTTACTAAATTCTCTCCATTTTCAAATGAATTTGCTAAAATCGTTCAAAAATATTGGTATCTAATTAATGAGGATGATAATATTGGCCACCTTTTTCCTAAACATGTTACTTTTTCTTACAAAAGGGGAAAGAATTTAAAAGAGTTGTTGAATTATAACTTTATGAGGGGGTTGAAAGAAATGAAAATAAGAATTTGCCTCTAGGGACATATCCCTGTGGTCGTCGTAGTTTATGTGAGAGGGTGACTAATATTAGTATAATAAACGGTACAACGTTTATTCCTAAATTTAATTTTAACTGTAGATCTGTAGGGGGTAGTGTATATTCTAGGTTGCCTATGTATAAATGTTTGGTATATAGGGCAAACTAAAAGAATGGTGAAAATACGTATTCTAGAACACATGAAAGATATTAGAAATAAAAGTGAAGTTAGCCCTGTGGCCCAACATTTTTATGAAAAACATGATGGCTCACCCAACAGTTTAAAGTTCTGTGTACTTGGGAAGCCATTTTATATGGAAGGAGGAGAGGATTATTCTTATAAATTACTGGAGTTGGAAACTAAAATGATTCTGAAATTTAAGACGCTGAAGCCCTTTGGACTTGATCTTGAATTGGGTATTTAATTGGATTATATTTTTTGTAATGAATGGATTGAGCATATGTTATATTAATATTTATATTTATAATTATTTTTGGATGAAATTTAAAAAAAAGTTATATATGTATATATAAAAAAAGTTATAACAAAGTTTTTATAAGAATGTGGAAAAAATGAAATTTTTTTTGAAAATGTCACTCTGAAAATGTCATTTTAAATGTTAATTAGATGGATTGATGAAGTTGTCTGTGCTAATTGCCATTAAATTAATGTGTGTATATATATATTTGGTGAAAAAGACATTAATTGTGATCCATTGAAGGCGAAAGGCCGAGGTACCAGATCGTTTAAGCAATAAAACAGAAACTGGTGAAATTAGTGCTGGATTTGTGTTTTGGATTTAAATAGAAATGGGTCTTTTGGCATCTCTAGCCCGCTCTGGCTCAGCGATATCCCCAGTCCCAAGGTTGCCCTCTCCTTTTCTGACTCTCCCTGTTTTGGAATTCCAGGACCGGTTCACTGGAGGGAGATGTCGACGGATTAGAGGATGCTCGCTTTTCTGACTCAGTCAGGGTCCCTGACCAGCTCAATCCCATTGCCTTCAGATCAGAGTGAATCTGTGCTCCAAGAGGTCAGCGCTTGGTCTCTGGGGTGGGGATCAGTCCCTTCCCTTGGCGGCATCGGCCCTCAACAGCTCTGGGCCAGTACTGTCCATAGAGCCATGACCCAGGGTTGGCTTTGCTTCTTCTTCCCAGGTAGTTTCGGCTCCCAGGGACAGGGAGGGAATTTCGTCGAGTCCTTCAGCCTTTCGGGTGGTAGAGCGAACTTTCTCCAGATCTGGAACAGCGTCTTCTCCTCTAAGAGTTCCATCCCAGCCTGTCATTCTTCTGAGCCCTGATCCCATCCATCCTGTCCAGGGTCAGTCTTGAGGTAGCCTTCAGGCGGCATCTAACCCCCAGGGGGTTTCCCTTTCTTCCAAGTCCACCCCTGAGCCCCATACAAAGGAGGTGCCCCTGAAGAGAAAGTGTAAGAGGAGGCACTTTGATTAGCCCATGAAGTCCCTCATGAAGGACACAGATTTCTATGAGGGGGGGGGGTCCTCAGGTCTCCACCAGACGACATCTCCTTTGGAGACATTTTAGAATTGTTGGAAAACAAAAGCAAATGATCTTCCCAACCCCCGTTTTTGGAGGAATCTGTGTTCCTGACTGCTTTCAGGATGGGAACTGAAACTACAAAAAACTCTGCAAGTAACTTGCAATCTCAATAAAGGTGAAGGCACTTCAAAAAAGCAGAAAGATCAGCATACAATGACACCAAAAAATACTTTAATAAAAGTATTCTTAAAAAACAAACCGGTTTCGGCTGTATGGGTACAAAGCCTTCATCAGTGTGAAATAGCAGCAAATTAAGAAATGCTTTAAATACAAAAAGCATAAGACGTGATCAGTTAAAGATGCTCATTAAGTCCTGGTTTAAAGACACCTCCCAGTTTAACAATCCATTTTTTCTCCATCGTGTTTAACAAATCATGCCAACCCAATTTATTATTCCTGGGTCTCATGATTTTATCAATAATAGTGAAATTAAAATAGGCATTTTTATGTAACAGGGTATGCTTATAAAGGGCATTAGTTTCTTTATGGTATTTTATCTCACTGAGGTGTTCAGATATTCTGAATTTCAGGGGTCTGGAAGTTTGTTCTATATAGAAAGCTGGACAATTACAACTAGCTAGGTAAATCACCCAATCAGAAGTGCAATTAGCAAAAAATCAGATATCATAGACTTGGGGGGGGGGGGATGTTTTGACTGCTGAAACTTTTAGTTTTTAATATCTTTGGACAGTGGACGCAATGGCCACAAGGGTGGCAACCAATTAAAGGGTCACCTAACAAGGTGGTTTGGGTTGATTTTGTATTGAGAGACTGCCCATGTTTGAAATGGTTGAAAAATGCAGCAAGAATTTTGCCTTTCCTGAATGAGAAAATACATCCATCACCCAACAATTCACTCAGATTAGTTTCACATGTCAAGATATTCCAGTGTTGTACAATATTCATTAATGCCTTGGTGTTGCGTCCATAAGTGGTAGTTAGTCTTGGGGGCCCTCCGCCTCTATCACCCTTTGCTTTATAAATAAGAAGGTTCTCACACTCCATATTGTCTATCACATGTTTCGTGTGTATGACTTGACCCATTTTGTATCCTCTGTCCCTGAATCTAAGCACTAAATCATCCCTAAAATGTGTGTAGGTATTACTATCGGAACAAATGCGTTTCGTTCTCATAAATTGAGATTTAGGGATATTCTTACAGATATGGGGTGAATGAAAGCTGGTGGCATGGAGAAGCAAATTGTTTTCGGGAAATTTCCGGTAGACTTCAGTGGTCAACATATGGTCAGGTTCTCTAGAGACCAAAACATCCAAAAATATGATTTTGTTTTTATCATAGTTGACCGTGAATTCAGCTCCCCATTTGTTCTCATTTAGATATGTGATGAATTCCCAAAGGTATTCCGTATCCGATCTCCACACCAACCAGCAATCATCCAAGTATCTCCTCCAAATATTCATTTCTTCTATATATAAGTTATGGGAGTTATCGTAAATAATCTGTTCTTCAATATAAGCCATAAATAAATTGGCATATATTGGTGCAAAAGATGCTCCCATGGCTGTACCTTTTATCTGTAAGAAGCATTTGTCCCGATAGAAAAAGATGTTCTTTGTGAGCACATGTTCGGTCAGACACAGTAACAGTGTATTGAAACCAGGTTTGTACATTTCTGTTTTGTTTAACCAATATTCTAAGGCTTCTAACCCTGTCCAGTGTGGAATGTTGGTATAGAGAGATGTGACATCTAATGTACACATCAACCAATCTGGTTCTAATTGTACCTTAGAAATGATCTGAAGAAATTATGTGGTGTCTCTGATACGTGTTCGAACACATCTGAGGAGTGATTGCAGGTATTGCAGCACTTGCATAACCCAAATCAGCACTTGTCCAAATCTCCTAGACAGCACTATTATTTTCCAAATCTCCTAGACAGCACTATTATAATACAGCATAAGACCATCGATTGTCCGCAAGACAAGTGGAAGTTACTTTTCCAAGCATGTCCAGAGGTCAGCTTCAGGTGTACTCTCCAGTTCATCTGGTGGAATTGGGCATCCTGAGGCAATGTCACAACTGCCTCATGTATACAGACAACCCTCTCCTCTTACCTCTAGACACAAACACTTGTGAGAGATGCAAATACACAGCCAAGACTGGAGGCTAAGCGCTCTCAACCCATGACTGTAACAGACAGTCAAGAGGAGAAGAGACACACTAGCATCACACCACCAGTCACACATGGATCTGCAAAACAAACACCGGCAAAACATACACATAAATATACAAAAACATATTCGGAGGCACTAGGTACCAATCTGAAAAAGAAACAGGGCCCTCCAAAGCAGACAAGCAAGCAACCTGCACCTCCAAACACAAGCCAGAAAACACATAATTCACCTCAGCAGTGTGCCTCACGACAGCCCCTAAGGCAAAACACCATACCCAACACTCTAGTAATAGGAGACTCTATAGTAAGGCACACAGATGTTTCATTCACCAGGCTGAACAAGGAGAAAGGTTACTGTCAGCTGCCTGTCGGGTGCTGGGATCCGCCACATAATACAGGCACTTAGGTCACTCCAGAACAAGTACATGTATGACGCTGTCATTGTACATGTTGGTGTGAATGATCTAACTACATGAAAAGAGACATTGAGGAGCTCTCTGATCATGTAACCCAAGCTGGTATGACCCTGACCTTGAGTAGCATACTACCTTCACCTAGAATGGTACTACAGTACAAAGATAAAATGATCAATTTCAACAATTGGCTAAGCTTCTGGTGTCATTCTAAGGGGATCCAGTGTCTGTCTGCCTGGGATGACATGATAGACCAGCCTCGCTGTTTCGCCAGAGATGGTTTGCACCTGTCACCCCTAGGCTTTCAAATACTGGCCAAGGCTCTTGCCGTCCCCATAGTGCCTTTTTTAGGCAAGGCTCAAAGGACAAACCAACCACCATAACCAGCACAGGTAACCAAAAACTAAGGGTAATGCTACTCAACGCCAGAAGTCTCAACCTCAAAATGCACGCACTCGAGGCAGTCCTCAGTATGGAGAAAATCGATGTTTGTGCAGTGACGGAAACCTGATTCAAGGCTCCAGAGAGCACCCCAGCACTACCAGGTTACAATTCATATCATAGCTTCCGGCCTCAGTTACCGGATCGAAGTACAAAGGGCAGAGGTGTATCCATATTCATCAAGGATACCCACATCTCCAGGTTAGTGGCGCAGCATGATGCCCCAGAGATCATCCATGCGCAACTATCAGCAGGCAAAACCACATTTCAAGTCGTAGCCTGTTATAGATCGCCGACCATGTCCCAGGATGCTCTCTCAGCATTCCTTGAGGCATTGGAAAATATAAAGGGTCCTACCCAACACCATAATTTTGGGTTATTTCAACTACCCTGGTATAGACTGGGCAAACTACCAAAGTTCTAACTCTTATGCCCAGCAGTTCATAGAATTTATAAATTCAAATGCCCTTGAACAACTGGTATGTTCTCCCACTAGAGGGGACAACATATTGGATTTAGTCATCACAAATATGGGCGCCCATTGTACCACACCCGTTATCACTCCCTGTCTGGTCAGATCAGACCACAAACTGGTAACCCTGGATATCCTCACCCCTCCATCTCCCCCAGTCAAAGAAACCATCGTAAAAAACCTTTCCAAAGCAAACTTCAAACTACTTGCATCAGAAGTGGAAAGCTTCACTATTCCCTTGCAGAAGGATAATGATATCCAGGATGCAGAATCCTACAACCAAGGCACTTTATATACATTTTGCAGGATTGCATGGACCGTGCTATCCCAAATAAAACCAAGACTCCTTCCTCAAGCAAGAAGAAACCAGTCTGGTGGGCCCCGGCCATAAGCAAACTATACAAAAAAAGGCCTAATCTCAAGTAGAAAAATCATCCCTGATTAGCATTGGTAAGAAATTGAGGGCCCTCATCAAGTCAACTAAAGCCAATTTCGAAAAGAATGTTGCCAAGGATAACCATAAGGCCTTCTATAGTTACATCAAAAACCTAAATAGCAACGCTCAGGTCTGTTCTGAGCTAGTACAAAATGGAACAAAATACACTGACCCCACTGACATTGCCAACATCTTGGCTGACAGGTTCAGTGCAAATCCCCACCACCACCACCACCTACAGGGCCTATTACTATTCCAGGGGATTGTATAACTCAAATTATTACTGATACGTTGGTTAATAAGGCTCTATCTAAAGCTAAAAACACTGCCTCCATGGGACCAGATGGTGTCCCGGGCTATGTCATGCATGAGCTCCAAAATGAATTAACCCAGCATCTGAATACCCTGTTCAGTCTCAGCCTCTCGACAGGATATGTGCCCATAGAATGGCCACAGCAACGGTGGTTCCACTGCACAAGGGTGGGCCCACAACCGACCCTGGGAACTACCGACCAATAAGCCTGACCAGTCTGATCTCTAAGGCAATGGAGCGAATCATTATGGAACTCATAAATGGAGAGATTGGGAACCTCCAAACACTTGACCCACACAGTTCAGCTTCATCAAGGGCAGATCATGCCTCCTGAACCTGGTGGACTTCTTTGAGACAGTTACTCAGGCTATAGATAAGGGAAAGGAGGTACACACAGCTTACCTTGACCTTGCTGAAGCATTTGACACCATTCCCCATTCGGGTATTATTGATAAACTCACCAACCTGGGCATAAACCCGTATGTCGCAAGATGGATTGCAAACTGGCTCTCAGACAGATCCCACAAAGTAAGAGTAGTGGGATCTATGTCCGAATCCAGACCAGTAATGAGCAGTGTGCCTCAGGGATCTGTCCTGGGGCCCCTCCTGTTTGGCATATACTTCTCAGAAGTACAGGCAAGCACTGAAGGGCTATGGCTGACCAAGTTTGCGGACAACTGCAAGCTGTTTGCTATAATAGAATCACCGGCCGACATGGATATCCTCCAGAAGGGCCTTAATGAGACTGATGCATGGTGTCAAAGCCATGGTCTCAAGCTAAATGCTAAAAAATGCGTAGTAATCCCCTTTGGAAAAAACAGAGTACCCGCGAACTACCACATAGGAGGGTAACCCCCTGAAATCTGAAGAAGAAATAAGGGATCTAGGGACCCAAGTAGATAGTCAGCTTTCCTTTGATAACCATGTTGCCAAGGTGGTTAGAAAATCATTCTGTGTGACCCATCTGATCACGAAAGGGTTCACATCAAGATCTAAGGATGTAGTGGTGCCCCTCTACTCCTCCCTCATCAGACCCATTATTGAGTACAGTGCACCAGTTGGAATGTACCTGGCTAGGCATCTCCAGCAGCTGGAGAGACCACAGAGGTACCTCACTAAGAGGATTACTGGCCTCAAACAGTTGCCCTATGCAGCACGATTGAAAAAACTAAGGCTTTTCTCTGTTGCATACTGCCTTCTCAGAGGCGATCTCTGTCTAACATACAGAGCCATGTCCAACCCAGAACTGCTGAACATGCTCCATCTTAGCAAAACCAAATCTACTCGAGCTACACGCTCTAGGGATATAAACCTCAGCACAACAATGAATAGAACATGCTGGAGGGATAGATTCCCTTCGCAAAGACTTCCCTTGCTATGGAACAAGGTCCCGATCTACATAAGACAGAGCCCCTCACTATCACTCTTCAAGAGGAACCTTGACGAGTGGATGGGTAACAGAAAGTACACACCAGGGATCATACCAACAGCTCTACTAGATAGGGTCCAAAGGTACTAGCTGCTAGATCAAGGGCCTAGGGAGCTAACCAAAGGGGCGGTGAATACCACACAACGTGGCTGGGCTAATATATGCCTTTGGGCAGATAGCCCAGTACCTACCTATGAACCTATAAAAGGGACAGAGGTTCAGTGAGTGAATTTCTGCCGGAGACAATAGTTCTGCCAGGGAGGTTCTTTGGATCTTTATGTATTCGGCAGAAAATATATGTATTGTGGACGTTGGGTTAGTGATTGTTAGTTGTGTTTTGGTGTTATTACTAATACCCTCTTCTACTGCTAAAGAAAGGAAATAATCAATTTTTTGTTTAAAGAAGGGGGGTAGGGTCGATACTAAGATGAGTGTAATAACATACATCAGACAGTTGTCTATTAGCTTCCTTATCGTACTGATGCCAATCTTGTACAACTACAACCCCTCTCTTGTCGGCCCCTATGATGACTAACTCATGGTTATTGGCTAACTTGATATTATCCATGAATGTTTTGGATATATTATTCACCAAGGGATTATGATTCCTAAACTGAAAGTGAAGATCCTTTATGATAGCATTTTGGAATAAGGACACATTCTGATTCATAGGGGGTATAAAGGAAGACTTATGATATTTAAAGTCATCAGTAATCTTTGAGATTGTCTGTTCCTGAAAAAATAATTTTAGATTAAGATTCCTGCAAAATGAAAGTATATCATTAACAAAATTTTCTTCAGAAACAAACAAAAAAAAAACTGGTATGAATGATGGTCCTTTATTCAGGATTTCAACATCTGAGGCAGTGAGGGTGAAAGTAGAAATATTGGTTATGTTTACATTTGTTCCTTGTGTACAAACATTTGGAGTAAAGTCTCCATATTGTCTACTTCCACGGTGTTTCCTGCCTCCCCTCCTCCTCCTAGGTGTAAATCCTGTAGGGAAGTAGAATTCCTTCTTTTCATAGCAGGGGGAGCCAGTGGCACCCACTGAATCAGTCTCTAAGCCAGAGGATGATTCCTCGCCTGACGTATCTGTGTTGTGTATGGAGCCCTTTTTTAAAATGGATTTGGTATGTTTCCTTTTAAAAGGTGTCCGATTATGTTGAGTGAATCTTGCATGTTTGTCCTTGCCAAAGTTGAAGGGGTCCCCTTTATCATAATCCCCTACATCCCTAAGGAACTTCTTTTTCTTTCGTTCCTTGAGCTGGGTTTCCAGAGTGATCAACTCTTTACCAAGATTCTTAAGACTACTATGATATATGGGTTGTCCTTCATACTTTTTGGCCATATCACATAACTGTGTGATGGATTCTATCTCTTTGTCTATGATCCTATTGTGATGATTAGCTAGTATCTCCACAAATTTAAGAGAAGCCTGCTGTTGCACTTCCCCCCATTGTTTGATTAAAATGTCATCAGGATTACTGACTAGTGGTTGTGTGCGAATACGTAGACCACGTGGTGTTATGCCTTTGGTTAAATAAGCCCAAAAAAGCTTGTAGTGCCAAACATTATTGAGTAATAAACGCATATGTTTATTTAAATTCAAAAAGATTGTCTCACAATCTATTATCCTATGTCTATGCCAATATGATTGACAGCCATTTGCAGATGACATCTTCAGTGGTGGCTTTTTTCAAACGATCTCTTCAGAGGCAGACCTTTTTCTCTTCCCCCTCCCACTGCCACAGTAACCACGGGCGCTTCCCTGCTTGGGGGGGGGGGTCATTTTCAGGGCAGAACAGTCCAAGGAATGAGGTACCCTACAGAGACCAAGTTGCACATAGATGTTCTTGAGATGAGAGCAGTCGTTCTGATGTTGCAAGCCTTTCAGGATTACCTTCTTCTGGGAATGATTGCAATTCATACAGACAACATGTCAGTTATTTGGTACATCAACAAGCAGGGAGGAACATGTTCTTATCCACTGTGCAGAGAGGCCATGAGAATGTGGGAATGGGTGATTTCTTCCAGTCACTTTCTTCTTGCAATGCACTTAACCCAAAGAGTCCAGCATGTTGGCAGACAGACTCAGCAGGTCCATCTTGAGCCCACATGAGTGATCCATCAGTAGCATCACAGATATTTGGCCAATAGGGCCAGCCTTGCAGCGATATCTTTGTATCCCCACTGAACAGCAACTGTAGGAGGTAACTTCGCCGTGATTACCCCAGAATGGGAGTCCCCAAAGGATCCTCTAGTACACAACTGGCCTGCAGGTCTCCTTTTATGCATATTCACAGATCCTGTTGATCCCCGAGGTACTGTAGAAAGTGTACAGACTGAAGTACCCCATGATTCTCATTGTCTGTTTCTGGTCTCATCTGAAATATCCTGCATGGATACTACATCCCACTCCTGATCTCATCTGTCATCCCTCAGAGCTGAAAACCCTGAACCTCCATTCCCTTCATCTGACTGCATGGTTTTCTCCACTTCCTGTGATACAAAGGGAGTCCAGGCTGGCTTCCCCTGTTAAGGAAATTATTCTCGCCTCTCAAAAACTGTCAACTCAAAAACTCTACAACAGTTGGAGGAAACAATTTTCCTTTTGGACTGCTGAAAGAAATCTCAACCCCCTTCTCTGCTCCAGTTTCAGATATTCTTCTGTTTTTAACTCTTTAGCAAGACCGGTGCTAGTTTTTCTACCATAAAGCTCCAGCCGGTGGCCATTTCCAATTTTTATGTTAGTAGGGAGCCTACCTTCTCCTCCAGACTATGCAAGGCTTTCATGATAGGCGCGTTTCTCCTCAAGCCGCCTGTCAAATATCCTTCCCCTCCTTGGGATTTGACTATGGTGTTGCAGTCTCTCACTGAAAGTCCATTTGAGCAGACTCATTCCTGTGGCATTGTTCTTGTCCTGGAAGACTGCCTTTCTTGTGGCCATAACTTTGGCTAGGAGGGTCTCGGAGTTGCAAGCTTTATGGTCCAAGCCACCATTGCATCATTTTTCACAAAGACAGAGTGGGCTTGAGAACGAATCCCTCCTTCATGCCCAAGGTAGCCACTGAAACTAATATCAACCAGTCCATTCAGTTACCTATCTTTTTTCCGAATCATTCCAATAAAGGCAAATATGTCCTCCTTACACTGGATGTACATCGACAGTTAAGATTTTACCGGACTAATGCTTTCAGAAAATCTGAATGTTTGTAGCCTCCTCTCTGAACAGACATGGTCAAGCAGTATCTAAAGTAACAGTTTCCAAGTAGATTTCAAACTATATTTCCACTGTTTATTCTCTCAGGGTCTTAGAGTTACATTGTCTGCCTAGGGCTTACTTTCTCAGGTTGGTTGCTACATCATCAGCCTTCTCTGCTAGGGTGTCTATAGATGACATATGTGCTGCAGCCACTTGGTCCACTCTGCACACCTTTGATTCTCATTACAAATTGGATATCGTCTCCAGAAACAGAGCATCCTTTGGTTCCACAGTGCTCAGGCACAGCCTTCCATAAGGCTGCCCAGGTTACTATTGTAGCTGGAGATTCTGACCCAGTTGTGAGGAATAATGAAATGGATAACTTCAGATTAGCAGTTATGTACATAACATAACTTGGCATCTGTGTTGTCTTATTTCATTATTCCTCACTTCCTGCCCACCTTCCCCCCATCCATGCTCTGGGAGGATCTGAGGAAGCTGGAGTCCTTAGGCTGCTTAGTTTTAAAGCTTCAGGTATACACAAGAATGGCCTTAGGTCAACTGGTGCCCTAGGCAAAAGAGCTCCATGGCACCCCCACCCGGTGCCCACATCCTGGTCTGCCTACACCAAATGCCTAAGGCCGGCTATGGGTATACACCTTAAGTGGGGGGGGGGGGGTAACTACAGCAAACTCGATCTGAGGGTTAGAGTGCAGAAGGGGATTATGATTGAGGGAAGAGCTCCAGCCTTGAATCTATGTCTTGCGTAGTGTCATATTGGATCTGATATCGGATCCAAGACCTGGTAGTGAAGAATAATGAAATGGGTAACGCAGATGCCAAGTTATGATAAGTACATAACTGCTATTCATTTCACAAGAGCAATAGCTACTTCAACAGCCTTTATGAAAAGACTTCCCATTGATGAAATTTTGCTGCTACAACTTGGTCAGCACTTCATACCTTTGTGTCTCATGTTAGATGTACAGTCTAGATAATGTTCCTCCTTTGATTCCACCATTCACAGGAATACCCTTCCTTGATACCAACCAGGTAAAAACAGCTTGGGAATCTGTCCCATACTTTGAATAGGACAAAAATAGACAATACTGGATACAAACGTGTTATGTACTTACCATAACGATCAATCCGTGTTGTCTGATTTTTGTCCAGTTCAACCTGCTGCCCTCCTGACTAGTTCCAAACTCTCATCTCTTGTTGGCTTCTGGTGACTAGATAGAGCTAATCAGAGTGTGATCCCCTTATATAGGATATAGGTTTCTTCATTAGGTTAGTGAAAAAACTTTTTTAAAGGTAATTATTCCTCCAAATTTATATCTGGTAGGGGTAAACTTGATCTGAGTTACAAGGGCGGAGTGCAGGGAATTGAGTAGGAGAGGAGTCAGAGCACTGGATCTGTGAAGCTTCATAGACCGTGCCAAGGTTGGATCCCATTAGATCGACAACCCATACACTGTACTGGATGAAAATAAGACAACGTGAATCTAATGTTATAAGTACATAACTTTCCTATTTCTATGCTTGGATAAGCTACACAAGTTAAAAAGGCATGCCATTAAATGTTGCTATGATGTTGCAGCAGCTTCCAGGGCTGGATCAGTTATTAGATTTACTTGGTTTTGCCTACAGTCCCTCGCTGAAAATGTTAAAGCTAATCTTTTGGAACGCCTCCTTCACAAGGATCATTTATTTGGACCCTCAGTAGCAGAATTTTTCAAGACTTTGCAAGAGAAAGGTAAAATGACGCAAGACTTTAAACAAATCTTCTTGCATCATTACATAGGTATTAAAGAAATTGCCTTGCTAAGACCACTTCCTTTGTCTGCAGGGATCAGAGACCCTCTCAGAAGGGCAGAAAACATCCCAGGAATAAATTTGATGACAAGCTTACCAGAGAATCCAAGACTGGAAAACTTAACTTTCTAGACAAGTCAGCTTGAGTATCTACTGCTGCCTACCTTCATCAGTCCAGAAATTCCCTTATCAAAAAGGCTAACTTTGTCCCTTCCAGCCTGTGAACTCATCACTATAGACTATTAGGCATTATGTAAGGTTGCAAGATGTCATGGAAGGAATTTCCATCCCCTAAGGGGATGGTTCTTACAGGGTTTCATTGACCAGGACACCATTTAACCAGTCCCACACCAGCACCTAGGAAAAGACTTTTATACAAGACTTTTTCCTGGTCCCCAAAAAGAGGGCACTTAGAAGACCCATTCTTGACATATTCCACCTCAGCACCTTTCATGAAGGTACTGTCTTTCAAGATGCTCTCACTGCAGACTGATCTTCCTTTTATCCTTCCTCAAGCCTTTGTGGTTTCCCTAGACTTGAAGGATGCATACCTGCACATCTCCATTCACCTCACTTGCAGAAAACTCCTCAGGTTCTGTGCTTTTCCACCACACTTTTAGTTCTCTGCTTCACCCTTCAGTTTATTGACTGCTCACAGGATCTTCATAAAGTGCCTTGCCACAGCCCATTGCCTTTTCTCGAGCCCAGGGAATTCATTTTTCCCTTTGTACCTGGACGACCTCCTTATGCAGGCTCCTCTCACTACACCCTATGTTGACATCTTAGTTTCACAATCTGTCTTCTCGAAAGACTGGTATTCACCCTCAATCTCCAAAAATCTCCTCTGACACCCTTCCAGGATATGATTTTCGTAGTTTGCAGACTGAGTACCAGTCTGACAACCTTTTATTCTCCAGAAGAAAGTTCAGTTCCTCATCACCTTCTTCCAGACCCCCCCCCCCCCAGCCTACTCCTGCAAGGGAGATTCTAAGAATCTAGGTATCGTGGCAGCAACCATTTCTTTGATAAGATTTGCCAAACTGTATATGAGAAAGATCCAGTGGTACCTGAGATCTCTGTGCTCTCAGCACTGTCATCTACTGGCCTTCCAAATCCCTCTGTTGCCCTTTGTGAAGAAAGAGTTACAATGGTGGCATTACTTTGTCCACTCACTCCCAACCAGGAACTGCACACAGATGCATTAGATCTGGCTTGAGGAATTTGGATGGACTGTGTATCAGTTCAGGGTCAGTGGTCACCCAAACTGATATGGGAGAATATCAGCATCAAAGAAATGAAAGTTTTTATCAGAGTTCTTCAGGTGTTCCCTCACCTATGAAATCTGGGGCCTCTCATGAGTTTCTCAGACAACACCACAGTGACGTGGTGCATTAACAAATGGGGGGGGGTAAAAAGTACCTGAATGTCTTCCCCACTCTCCCCCTAATCCCAAAGGTTCTACTGAAAATCCAAAGGGACACAGCAAAAATCTTGCTTGTGAATCCTTTCTGACTTAGGCAGCACTGGTTCACCCTTCACCTAGCCAGAGGCCATCATTACAGATAACCCCACAAAGTGGAGTTAATCACACAGAAAAAGGGCTGTCTGCTTCTTTCCAACTGACAGGTTCTCAACCTGACACTGAATGACGGAATTTTAAATTAATTTTCCTGGCTTGTGCCTCAGGTGCTCCAAGAGGCGAGAAAACCTACCACTAGAAAGTTTTACATTTCTATTTGGAACATATTTTCTATCTGGTGTCTTAAAAAATGAGAAACTCCTCCAGGTGTGGTTCCATACAGTTTTGTCCTACTTGTGTGAGTTACTCAAAACTGGACTACCCTATTTCTGTATAAATGCACATTTGTCTGCCATTTCTGTCTGCATGCTACTTAATACCCCCTTATTCTCAAGAACTGAAGTCATACAGTTTCTATAGGGTGTCCTTCATTTGAATCTACCTAGGACGGCTATCCCAGCCCCTTGAGATCTTGACTTTATTTTGGAAAAATTTATTTTGTTACCTTTTGAATGAGTGGTTTCTGCCAGGTACTTGGAAAACTACTGGTAGCCTTTACTTCTGCCAGAAGGGTTTCTGAGATTCAAACCCTTATGGCTTGATTCCTCTTTTCTTATCTTCCATAAGGATAGGGTTTGTCTTGGTGCTAAGCCTTCTTTCGTACCCAATGTGGTAAATGAATTCTCTCAATCAGGCTATACATTTACGTACCTTCTTTCCAAACTCACTGAACAGAGGTGAGAGACTTCTGCACTCCCCGGATGTGCATAGACAACTCAGGTTCTACCTGGATAAGTTTAAAGGTATTGGGTAGACAAATCAGCTTTTCCTTTCCTGCCAAGAAAGGAAGCTGGGCAACTCAGTACATCTCCTTTTGTTATTCCTACCATGGCAAGTCTTTGCCCTTCACCTGTGAAAAACCACACACCACTAGAGCAGTATCTTCCTCTGGTGCTTTCTTCAAGGCCAATGAATTTATAGCCGTTCTAGAAGCACCTGGTCCTCTGTATACACTTTCGTCAAACACTACAGAGTGGATGCCTTTTTAAGATCAAGGGCTTCTTTTGCCAGATCTATACTTCTAGGATTGTTAGCTCTTCTGTCTCTCTCCCATCCACCACCTAAGCTTTGAGAATTACCCATCAGTATTGGAATACTGTAACTGTGATCTAAGGAAGGACATAGTACAGTTGTGTAAAAACTTAACATAATTAGATATACTGTTGATCACTGGTGCAGTATTACATCCATCTCTCCTTCCCCCTTGCTATTTGTACTAATCTCTATCCACCCTATGGACCAAAGGGGAAGCAGTTCCTTCAACCCCTCATTTTAGCTGACCTTGTTTTTCTTTGCTGTGTTTACTCAGGCTTCTCCAGCATCACCTGGCTTTAGATAGTTTGAGGTTCTTGCACTCCTGTGTCTGTTTTATGTATTCCTGCACTCACTGGCTTAGGTCATATGCTGGACATATCAGCATAGGGATGGATTTTGGTTTTAATTCACTGGTCAGACATCAGGGTTACTTCAGTGAGATAACTCCTCAGTATTGCAGTACCACAACAGTGATTAATAGGATATCTACTGCGATGGTAAGTTCTTACAAAGTTGTACTTTTTGATGGCCTTCCTTATCACTGCTGCGGTACTCCTTACTACAAGGATATCTGACTAAGGATTGCTGTATGTCTGACCAGCATACCAAAGCCTTAGGCCCGTTCTAAGTGGCATACGTCAGGTATATGTCCTATGTCCAGGATAAAGGTACATAAGTGCCTAATCCTCGGATCTTCTATGCCACCATTTCAAATGCTACCTTTTTTGAACTCAAGTCTGTACAGTTCTTAGTCGCGTTGTTCCAGCTACTGAGCTTATGGCAGATAAGTACCCCATTGAGTACTTTTTCTTTTTAATTGGGTTACCATATTACATGTCATTCGTAAGACGCTGTCCGGTTCGATTCACAGTTAGATCGTCTTCTGCGTGGAGACATGCGTGAATGGGCGTACCTTCGTTGAAGGTTGTGCATCAGGGCTGGTAACTCGGCACGTAAAAATCAACTACCAATCATTAGCGGACCGGAGTTCCACTGTGGCGGCCCCTAACCGGGAAAAGCTGAAAGAAGCAACAACAACCATATTAAGTGTGGGAGGCATTCCCCTATAAAAATAGACACGAGTGCCTTTTCTCCCTGGTGTAGACCATGATCATACTCGATGTCTGTCAAGCCTTTTTTACCCAAGATCCTTCATAGCCAATTGTACTGTGTATTTACTCATAGAACCAGTGTCTGAAGTTGCTAGCCGAAGGAACTATGGCTTCTGAATCAGACTGCCCAGATGTTCAGACATGTCTTAAGAAGTAATCTAAAAAGTTTCTTTTTTAAGATTTCTGTTCAGCCTCTACTGAATGTCTCCTCCAGGTCAGATGATTAACCTAAGGACTGATCAGTTCCAGTGCCAGCTCCATCTGTTGTGACCCAGGTGGAGGTCTACATAGAGTTGATTTCTCATACATCTGCCGAGGCTGACCATACATCTGCTACAGATGAGAAGAGGAAGCCATTACTGATTATATCCGAAGGACCTGGGGGGATTCCCCTAGATACTTGTTAGGAAAGAGGCTCCTGTTTCCCTTATTGAAGTCAGACAGGGCTCTGAACCACCTAAGCTTCTTAAGGCAGAGGTTCCTCTTAAGAAAAAGCAGAAGCACGTATGTTCTGTGGCCAAGGATCTCCATAAAGCGTGGCAGAATTGGGAGCTACAGTGTGCTGTTATCTTTTGTTTAAAAAAAGTATATTCCTCAGAAACCCTGGTTTTCAGAGCCATAAATTACCAAACACATATGGCCAGGTACATGGTGGCTCTTCTGTCTAAACTTGGAGGTGCATTGACTGACATGCCTGACTCCGAAGCTAAGATTTCTGCTATTTCTTTGAGTTCTGCTTCTCAGGTGGCTCGCCATTTTATCAAATTCAGGTATGATGCTTCTGATGCATTATGTAGGGCAGCTGCATCAGGTTCTGTTATACACAGATACTTTTGGCTTATGTTGCAGTTTCTTCCCGAACATATAAAAGCCAAGCTGTAGGATTCTCCCTTGGGGACACAAAAATTTTTCGGTCCTCTTGTTGCAGAGCTTTTTAAAATGTACAGGATAAAGGAAAGGTTATGCAAGGACCTCAAACATATTTTTCTTTCCTGTATCCCCAAGTTTCAAAGGAATCATCCTTCCATGTCTTTCTCTGTGTGTAGACAGTGTAAGCCTCCTTTCAGGAGCAGCAGATCTTCAAAAAGGGTGCTTCTGGGTAAATCTGCTCAGGATTCTGGAGGTCTAAAGCCCTCTTTCTGTGACAAATCTGCTTCTATTTGAAATTCATCCTTCTGTGTCCCTTGGCCAGGTTCTTCTTTCCTTCCGGTTAACTCTATCCTATCCCATCTGGCAGTAGATCACCAAGGATTCCTGTCTTCTTTCCATAATATTAAAAGGTTAATTTCATGGTTTGGAAATCCCTTTCACAGTTTTCAGAGATTCCTTAGCCTCTACATTGCCAACTTCCTCCTATTCTTTAGGGCCTTTTAGCTCCGAGAACTATTCAGGCTGTTCCTCCCTCCAAGAAAGGCAGAGGATTTTATTCCAGGATGTTGCCTATTCCTGGGAAGGAGGGCTCTTGGAGGCCCATTCTGGATCTCTCCTTTCTCAACACCTTTCTGAGGGTCTTCTCTTTCAAAGTGTTGTGCCCCCAGTCCCTTTTTCTCTTACTATTTCCTCATGCCAATATGGTCTGTCTGGACCTTGAAGGATGTTCACCTATTCACCCTGTTTTCAGGAAATGGTTATGGTTCTCATTTCATATTATCATTTTTCTGCTTTGCCATTTGGTCTTTTTACAACTTCTGGAATCTTTACCAAATGTCTGGCTCTGGACGTAGCTTCATGCAGACAATATGTTATCCAGATATTTTGCTGTTTGGATGACTTTCTCATTCAAGCTCCTTCCTAGTAGCGTCTTCATAATCTTGACTTTATCATGTTTTTGCTTTGCAGTGTGGAGTTTACCTTCAATCTCAAAATATCTGTTCTGACTCCTTTACAGCATCATGAGTTCCTTGGGTGCATGATTTGGATGCAGCCTATGATGGCTTTTCTTCCTCCTCCCATGGTCACCTTCTTGACCACTTTCTTCCAGTCTCTTCGTCCTTTACAAGTAGTGTCTACAAGAGTGTTTCTGTGGGCTCTGGGGTACATAATTTCTACCTTCCTTTTGCCAAAGTCTACATGAATAAGCTTCAGTGGTGTCTAAAGGCACAATCTGGCTATAATATCATCATCCTTATAACAATATGTGATGTATAATGTTTGTAAATTTGAACTTGTTAATATGGTTTTGTTACTTTAATAAAAATATAAATTTGCCTATATCACAAATGATAACTCAATAAAGGTGTTTAAAAAAAGTCATTCTCAGAATTTCCTGACAAGGCAGGAATGGGAAATTCCAGTGGTGGATTCATCAGATATCTCTGAATTCAGGCCTACCGTTTCAAGCTCCTTCCCCCATTCAAGAGCTGTATACACTTGTTTCAGATCTGGGTCGGGGGGAGTTTCCTCCCGCAAGAGCAAGGTCCAGGGAATGTGGTCTCCCCAACAAATGGAGGGATCACATCAACATCAAAGAGATGAGAGTTCTGCTTTTGGCAGTTCAAGCCCTGCATTCCTTCAGAGCTCCAGGTCCACTCTAGGTTTACACAGACAGCACCACTGTCATGTGGTATATAAAGAAACAAGGGGATACAACGTTCTGCCTTCTTTGGAGACTAGCTCTTTTTGTTTGGGAGTTTGCTATCAGCCATCATCTGTTCAGGCAGTTTGTATTCCCTCAGAACACAATCTAGTTCATAGGTTCATATGTTGATACTAGGCTATCTGCCCTAGGGCATTTATAAGCCTAGCCAGAGTGTGTTTGGCTTTCGCCACCCTTTTAGATTAGTTGACTGTGCCTCTGTATAGTAGGTCACAGAAGATAGCCCTTTTGAGGTTAGTTTACTGTGCCTTTGTCTAGTAGGGACACAGAAGAGATCCCAGGGGCAAACCTACCATCTCCCATCCACTCGTCAAGATTTCTCTTGAAGAGGGTCATTGAGGGACTCTGCCTAACATGGATTGGGATTTTGTTCCAGAGTGAGGGGAGCCTCTGGAATATGAATCTGTCCCTCCAGCATGTCCTATTTATTTCTGTGCTGAGGTTTAAGTCCCTGAAGCGTGTAGCTCTAAGGGATTTGGATTTCCTGAGGTGGAGCATGTCCATTAATTCTGGGTTGGACATGGCTTTATACGTCAGGCACAGATCACCTCTGAGTAGGCGGTAAGCAACTGAGCAGAGCTGGAGTTTCTTTAGCCTAACTGCGTAGGGCATCTGTTTGAGTCCCTTGATCCTCTTGGTGAGGTACATTTGGGGTCTTTCCAGTTGCTGCAGGTGTTGGGTAAGGTACATCCCAAATGGGGCATTGTATTCAATTATGGGCCTGATGAGTAGAGGGGCACAATGACCTCTCTTGATCTAGATGTGAACCCTTTCGTGATAAGGTGGGCTATATAGAAGGTCTTTCTAACCACTTTGACAACGTGATTGTCAAAGGAGAGATTGCTATCTACTTGGGTCCCCAAATCCCTAATTACTTCTTCCAGATTAATGGATTACCACCTATGTGGTAATTTGTGGGCACTTTGTTTTTCCCAAAGGGGATGACTATGCACTTTTTGTCATTTAGCTTTAGGCCATGGCTCTGGCACCAGTTATCCGTCTCTGTGAGGCCCTTTTGGAGGATGCTTGTGTCAGTCGGCGAGTCGATTATGGCACCCAGTTTGCAGTCATCTGCGAACTTGGTCAGCCATAGTCCTCCCATGTTAACCTGTACCTCAGAGAAATATATACCGAACAAGAGAGGTCCCAGGACTGAGCCTTGTGGGACGCCACTTGTAACTGGTTTAGAGTCTGACATGGCACCTGCAATTCTGACCATGTGGGTTCTATCCCTGAGCCAGTTTGCAATCCATCTTGTGACATAGGGGTTGATATTTAAGCTGGTGAGCTTATTTATGATGCCCAAGTGGGGTATTGTGTCGAAGGCTTTTGCAAGGTCCAGGTAGGCTGTGTGGACTACCTTCCCTTCATCTATGGCCTTGGTGACTGTTTCAAAGAAGTCGACCAGGTTCAAGAGGCAAGATCTGCCCTTAACAAAGCCAAACTGGGTAGGATCCAGTGTCTGGAGGTTCCCAATGTCTTTGTTTGAGTTTCATGATGATACTCTCCATAGCTTTACAGACCAGGCTAGTCAGGCTTATAGGACGATAGTTTCCGGGGTCCGTTGTGACACCACCTTTGTGGAGTGGGACCACTGATGCTGTACGCCATTCCTTGGGTACATATCCTGTAGTAAGGCTGAGATTGAACAGTGACTTTATGTGAGGGTTCATTTCTTCTTGGAGTTCGTGTAAGACGCAGCCCGGGACACCGTCCGGTCCCATTGATGTGTTTTTTGCTTTGGAGAGGGCAGCTCTCACCTGTGCATCTGTGATGTCAGGGAGGCTACACTCTGTTGGGATAGACATTTGCTCTTTTGGGGGGGAAGGGAGGGGAGAAGTTTGCACTGAACCTGTCTGCCAGGGTGTTGGCAATATCTGTGGGTTCAGTGTATTTTTTTGTCATTTTGAACTAACTCAGGGCATATCTGGGAGTTGCCACCCAGGTTCCTGACATAACTAAAGAAGGCCTTGTGATTATCTTTAGCATCTTGTGCAATTTTTCTTTCGAAGCTGACCTTAGATGATTTTATGAGGGATCGTAGTTTCTTGCTAGTACTGATCAGAGATGCCTTCCCTTTTTGGGATTTTGCTCTATCATGTAGTAGCTTCCTCCTTCTGTTGTATAGCTTATTTATGGCTGGGGTCCACCGGACAGGTCTCCTGCCTTTGGAGGAATGAGTCTTGGTTTTATTTGGGATAGCACGATCCATGCATTCCTGTAGGTGTCCATAGAAAGCGTTTGTAAAGGATTCTGTGGTTTGGGCCGTATTTTCCACTGGCCCGGGGGCTTTGAAGGATTCTACCTCAGTTTTGAGAAGTGTGAAATTTGCTTTTGAGAAGTTCTTCACTGTGGTTTCCTTGGCTGGGGGTGGGGATTGGATATGGATGTCCAGTGAGATTAATTTATGGTCAGATCTTACCAATGAGGGGTATACCTCTGGTATGGAGCATAGAGTCCCCATGTTGGTGATGATCAGGTCCAATATGTTTTCCCCTCTTGTGGGAGTGGTGACCAGTTGTTCCATGGCATTTGAGTTTATAAATTCTAGGAACCGTTGGGCGAGGGTGTTGGGGCTTGAGTAGTGCTCCCAGTCTATGTTTGGGTAGTTGAGGTCACGCAGTATAATGGTGTTTGGAGAGACCTTCATATTTTCCAGTGTTCTCAGGAAAGCCGAGTGGGGTTCCTGAGTTTGCGAGGGTGGTCTGTAGCAGGCTACAAACTGAAAGGCAGTTTTGCCCACTGTTAGTTGCACATGGATGGTCTCCGATGCTTCATGCAGTGCCACTAACCTGGAGGTATGGGTATCTTTGAATATGGATACTCCCCTTCCTTTTGTGGTTCTGTCCGAGTTTTGGGGCCGAAAAGCATGGTATGAGGTATAATCTGGTAGTGCTGGGGTGCTCTCGGGAGCCTGGAACCAGGTTTCTGTTACTGCACAGATATCGATATTCTCCATACTGAGGAGAGAATCGAGTGTGTGTGCATCTTGAGGTTTAGATTTCTGGCGTTGAGCAGCATTACCCTTAGTTTCTTTTTCTTTGTGTTGTCTATGGAGGTGGGTTGTCTTTTGAGCCTTGCCTAAAAAAGGCACTATGGGGGTGGCAAGAGCTTTAGCCAGTATTCGAAAGCCCAGGGGTGACAGGTGCAAGCCGTCCCTAGCGAAGCAACGTGGCTTGTCGCGCATGTCATTCCAGGCTGACAGACACTGGATCCCCTTTGAATGACACCAATACTTTAGCCAATTGTTAAAATTGATCATTTTGTCTTTATACCGTGGCATCATTCTTGGTAAGGATAAGCTGCTACTCAAGGTCAGGGTCATACCGGCCTGGGCTACGTGATCAGAGAGCTCCTCTGTCTCTCTTCATGTAGTCCAGGGAGGTACGTCTCAGGTCACTCACACCAGCATGGACAATGACGGAGTCATATTTGTACTTGCTTTGGAGTGACCCGAGTGCTTGTGTTATGTGGCGGATCCTGGCACCCGACAGGCAGCTTACAGTGACCTTCTCCTTGTTCAGCCTGGTGAGTGGGACGTCAAGTGTGTCTGATATTAGAGTCACCTATTACAAGTGTATTAGGTGTGTTGTTTAGCCTTAAGGGCTGTGACTGTGTGGCACACTGACTTTGTGAACTATGTGATACGTGGGTATTGTTGTGGGGTAGCGGTTGCTTGGATGTCTGCTTTGGAGGTCTCTGCTGCTTGGGCAGATTTTTATTTAGAGCCTCCGAGTATGTTTTTGTGTGTGTGGTTTTCTGTTGCGATAGGTCTATGTGAGACTGGATTTGTGGTGTGTGTGGTTACCTTCTCCTCCTGACTGACTGCGCCAGTATTGGGTTGAGAGAGCTCAGCCTGCACTTTGGCTATATAGTTGCATCTCTCACATATATTTGAGCTTTTTGGGAGGAGGAGAGGGTGGTCTGTGTACATAAGGCAGTTGTAACATTGCCTCAAGACTCCCAGATTCACCAGCTGGACTGGAGAGTAAACCCGAAACTGACTTTTGGACATGCCAGAATAGTATAAGGAACTACTTTTTGACTGATCAAAAAGGACCAATAGGGAGCCAAGTACTTAAAGGGAGTATAAGAGGGTGTAGTGCTTTAGTTTATTAGTGCTTACTTATAAGATTACTTATACGAGCAACTGCAGGGCTTTAGAATGAAAATTAGAGTGCTTACTTTGAGATTTAGAACGGTTCTAAGGGAAAAAGTGAAGAGCAGACTTTGTGGAGCCGGGAATAGTTTAAACCCATTTAAGCGGCGCTGCGCTGTGTGCAAAACCGCACAAATGCGGGTTCTAAAGCAGGGAAACTGAAAGAGATAGGAATTGACCCAGAGCGGCCAATAAGCTACTAGTTTCAGGGCTGAGACCACTCCTCCAGGGACAGACAGGCTGCTCAAAGCTCCCCACTCTCACTGGTAAACAGAGAAGCTTCCTCCTATCCAAGTAAGGATAATGGGCAACACAGAAAACTATACCACAGTCCGGAATTCAGCAAAACCTGAAATCTGGACTAATCTAGTTCAGCAAAGGTGGGAAGAGAGAAATTTTTTTTTTTTTTTTTCAGGAAACTGCAGAAAAACATACATAAAACACTGTAAATGCTATAAACAGGCTAGCGCACTTTAGTGTGTAGCCTACAACAGTTATACAATACAAAAAAGTGGCGGATAACCAGGGCAGATCTCCCTGTCTCCATTCCACACCAAGGCGCCTTAGTTGGCGTTGACAGTCTTAGTTCAACTCCAACAGCATCTCTATCGACACCAATGCATTTGGATTGGGGAGAGCCTCGGAGCCGAAGTGTTGCAGCCTGGACTCGAGGGCATGGGTTGACACCGATCTTTCCAGAGCAGGCTCAACCTGTCAGAGCCTTGGCATTTGACAGCTCAGGTCCGAGATCGGCTTTGAAGTCATGCATCAGCAGCAAGAGGTCTTCTTCCAGGGACAGAGGTAGGTCTTCAGAGCCTATTGCAGCTTCGGCTTTCGGGGCTTTTCATTGAGTCTCAGCTATGCCTAAGGAGAAGGCCTATCCCTCCAGGTTGGTTCTTCCCAAACCCCAGCAAGATTCTGCCTCTTTTCATGTTGTCAGATAGGGACAGTCTGAACCTCGAGCTTCTGAGATTCGCTCCCAGTCTGATTATGAACCTTCTGATCTCCCAACAGAAATGGTTCACAAGAAATAGACGTGCAAATGGAAATGCAGGCTCCTCTTTAGAGTCCTTTACGGAAGGCAGTAGTTTGGATAAAGGTGAAGGTTTGCCCCCCCCCCCCTTTTGAAGATGTCACATTTGGTGAAATCTTTGAGCTGATGAAGCATAGAAGGGGATGGTCCACCCAAGATCCCTCATCCAACGAATCTGTGTTCTTGGAAGCTTTTGGTTTGGGCTCAACATCATCCTGGGTGGTACCAACCATTGACACCCTCATTGATCTCATAGTTCAACAGGCATGGAAGAACTCTGATGTAGTGGAGCCCATCCACAAGTAAGTGGATAGAATTTTGGCAGCTCTGAAAGACAGAAAACGTTGAAGCAAAAGTCCACCAATAGATGCTATGGTGATGATAGAAGCAGCCACAAAGAAGGAATTATCTTAAGAAGGTTCCTGCGTTCACCCTCCTTAAGAGAAAGTCCAGGACAGTGGGCAGGTTCAAGAAATGGACTTGTGCCTTATTAACCTTTGCTGTCAGATCACTGAATTATTTGTCTCGTGTTACTAGTTTCCGGAGGGATTTTACCAAGAAGTCTCCAAATTCCTTTCAAGTATCTTCCCTGCAGATGTTCAGAAGACAGTGGACTTCCAGTTTTCTACCCTGCAATCAACTTCTAATGTAGCCATGCATCTGCTCTCTGATGCAACTAATGGCACAGCCAGGGCAGCAGGCACCAGCATCATCATGTGGTGTCATGCCTTGATGTGCCTTTGTAACTTTAGGAAATGCTTTAAACATCCTTTGTAAATGCTCCCTTTGATGGGTTGACAGTTTTCAGACCCAAAGTTAAAGACAATCTAACCAGGAGCCAACAAGCTGGCTAGACTCTCTCTCTCTCTCTCTCTCTCTCTTTGCAGTGGAGACCAGGTTTTCCACTCTACAAAAGCTCCTTCTCTAAGAATCAAAGGATGGGAAAAAGATATGGTTCCAAAAATTAGAGTTCTTTAAATGACTCTCCTGGTGATAGATGACCTTGTGGCAGAGACAGAGGTAACTCAAATAGACATCGTACTGGGAGCAGAGGCAGACCACATAACCAAGGCTTCCACAGTCCCTTCTTAAAGAAGCCCTGTTGGCATCTTTGAATCGTTGCCTGGCTGCCGCACTCTTGAGGCAATAAAGGGGAGCTTGTCTTTTGCACCGTAAAGCCTGGCAAAAGTGTAACTTCAGATTCATGGGTGTTAAATATAATTTCCATAGGCTATTCTATTCCTTTTTCCCACCTGCCTCAGAAAAATAGAAAAGTTCCATATGTTCCATCCAGTCAGTGGGAACCAGCAACAATAGAAATTTCAAAACTACTACAAAAAAGTGTCATCCAGCTGATAGCCCCAAGACCAATTAGAATCTGAAGTCTACTTGAGATTCTTTTTAGTGCCAAAGATGGGGAGACCTCAGACCCATTCTGGATCTCTCACCTAAATCAATTTGTGAAATAGACAAAATTCCAGATGATCATGATTCAGTCCATACTGCCTCTGTTGAGGAAGGACAGTTGGATGTGTTCAGTAGATCTCCAGGACACTTACTATCATGTGAAGATAGAGAGGCGCTCCAGGAGATTCATCCAAATCCAGCTGGGAGCCAATCACTGTCAGTTCAGAGTCCTGGCTTTTAGTTTCACCACAGCCCCCAGGGTATTCATTAAGTTAATGGCAGTAGTGACAGCACACCTGCAGCTATTAGGGATCCAAGTTTTCCCTTATCGCAACAATTGGCACCCAACTGCTACCTCTGAGCATCGGCTGTTATATGCCACCTGGATCTTGTGTTCCAGTTGTTACTGAACCTAGGAATAACAGTGAATTTTCCCAAGTGTCATCTGACACCATGCCAATGAATGGAATTCATAGCACTACAGATGGCCAGCCTTCCCCAGTCCAGAGTTTTATCCTTACATCTAGCAGCCATGCGACTGCTTCATCATCCCTTGCCTACAGCCAGATTGATCTTATGCCTCTGATGGCATCCAGGATTCTGATGGTCCCATTAGCCAGGTACCATATGAGGATGCTCCACTTGACCCTAGCAGTACAGTTGTTAAATAAAAACAAATGATGATAACACAGGAGGCTCAGATGCAAAAGTTTACTAGTGTACACCAGGAGGCAAAAAAAACATACAAGTACAGAGTTTTGTCTGACATGATGCAGGAAATACACAATTTTATATAGTCTTACATTCAAGCTGTGCCCACCTTACTGACATGGTTAGTCACAGGGCACTTGCATCACTGTGGTCTACAATATTCTATTCATAAGAAAAAGATGATGTTATAGATGATGTTATACATTTTAAAAGTTTTCCCATGGGAATAATACAGCCTTGCAAAGCACCTGGTTAGTTATAATGTCTTTCTGTAAAATGTTACTCCTTCAAGGTTTCAGGCCTGCTCGAATACAATAGTTGGTTCAGTCTTGTAATATACTTCTTTGTTCTTCTTGCAACTTTACTTTAGCAGCTGTGTCTTATCTTTGATAACATTCACAAGGCCAATTATCTCAGAGGAAGGAAGAAGAATTTTCAATGCTTTATACATTTAATTTCCTGACCCAGCAGATAATCATTAGTGAAAAACATAAGCTTGCTGAGCTGGCTACTGCCAGGGTCAGAGTTCAAATACACTGCAGCTCCAAAGCTTCAAGCAATTACATGTAAAATCATTCTTATTGCCATATTGTAAATAGAATAAAATGCATTATATACTATTTGCTTTTAAACTAGCACTTTATACGTGTTCAAATACATATTTTTCTAACATTTTCCTCCCTTTTAATACTTTTTATTCTATTCAGAAACATAAACAATGTTATATCATCCCCTAGCCTTCTCCTTTAAGGACTTTCAACTAGGCAAGTCATTTAGTTTATATTTCGGAAAAAGTTTCGTCTGGAATCAATAGTTCCAATTCAATGTCTTGGTACAAAGTTTCAGTTACAGATATATCAACAAAATCTTTGACTAATCTTTTCATACAGGGGATCCCACAACAGACACATGCTCCTAATAGGAGCAGACCAACACAAATAGCAATCAAAATATTCATTAGGATAGAACCCCACCCACCAAACAGACTCTGGAAAAAGTTCATCAGTGGGTTTGGGCCTGGTTCAGTCATGGCCGATACCTGCTGTATTACCTCTAGGTGGTCATTAATCTTGTGTCGATTGTCTGGTATGAACGCACAGCATTCTTCTTTGATAAGCGCGCACGTACCACCTCTCGCCGCTAGGGTGAAGTCAAGAGCCATTCGATTTTGTAGCACAACAGTTCTCATTGCATTCAGTTCATCAGTCACTAGTTCGAGAGCAGAAAAAGTTGCGTTACTCATTACTTCAAGAAGCTTCGACAGTTTTCTCAACTCCCAGATCGATTTGACTGCTCCATATGCTGGAAATATTCCAGCCCAGGATATAACACTGTCACTCAAGTCCATACGAGTCAATTTTTCTTTATCTTTCACGGAATGATGGTTCTTCCAACCAGCTTCGATTTTTCCCATTGGATTTACAGGTTTTCCGATTGGATCTTCAGGTTTTCGGGCTGCATCTCTTACATTTCGTATCTTACTTAGAGGTAATTTTGCAGTATGCCTTATAGCCGGAACCAGATAACCCAAAAAACAACTGCCGGACCAATTCTCAGGTAGCCATTTGTATGCCTTTTTCCCACAAACAAAATAACAGTTTTCTACTTTAGTACTGATGCGGGTTAATTCTGAATGAAACATTTTCTTGTCTATAACAGACAATTGTTTATGCAAGACCGGATTTCTCTGCACATCACTTAATGTTGTTTTCATTAAGCTCAAATATGAATCATAATTTGTGTTACAAACAGTGCCTTTATCTTTAGCTTTAATATAGCATTTATAAGATATAGTTATGTTACAGTTACTCCAACCCACTTGGAGTGTATCATTCTTATAGAAACATACAATTCCCCTCTGTGTAATAGGCAAATACAATGCAATTTTGTCCTGTGATCTTACAGAACCTGTATCAAAAAGTAAATTTTCCCAAGTCTCATTTATCCCCAAGGGGACAGCGGACATCAACAGTCCTCCATATGCTGTTGGTATGGCAGTACAAACCCAGCAATTTGAAATGTTCATAGTCTCTACATATACACGCTTCATAGCTAGGTATGCGTTAGTTTGGATGCCAGTCTATAGACAGTTCATCACGTTTCTCCACTTTCACTTGTGTGGTTATATGTAGGAAGACCCACAACAAAAGGAAAGTCATCACAATCATAGTCAATAAATGCATAGTTAGCAAGATGATTAAACAATATCTTCGAGGTTGATCTGTATTTTTTACTCATTTCGCTCTTGGCCATCCTGCCTTTGTTGTGTGTCAGTCACAAAAATGTTTATCAAGCTGAAAATTCTTTACCAGTTTACAGTGCGTCAGGTGGACCCAGGACGACCTCTCAGCAACTTTGACTGCAGTAGGCGTCGCCAACAGTACCTGGTACGGTCCTTCCCACTTTGGACTCGCCCAATTCTTCCTCTTCGTGACCTTCAACCACACCCAGGACCCTGGGGTCAGCACTGCTTCCAACAGTCTGGTCTGTCTTTTATCTGAAAAAGAGTTCAACTGCAAAACAGTTTTATTTGTTAACAGTTTCTTCATATAGCTAGCTAATGAGCTGTCAGCCTCTAGTTCTGCAGGCATGAGAGCTTTCCACTGTGGCACATAATATGCCCTTCCAAATATCACTTCAAAGGGGGTCAAACCCTTTACATTTGGAACTGTTCTCATGCTCAGCAGTGCCAAAGGCAAACAGCAAATCCAATTCTTCTGTGTTTCATTTATTAACTTCCTCAACTTGCTTTTTAAAATTCCATTGTACCTTTCCACCAGTCCTGCAGACTGTGGGTGGTAAGCACAATGATTCTTCAAGGAGATCCCAAAGAATCTCCCAAGTTGGTGAATCGTTTGATTAACAAAATGTGTCCCATTGTCACTATAGATTCTTTCCGGTATGCCAAATCTAGGAATTATTTCTTTTATTAGGGCCTTTGCCACTGTTGCTGCATCCGGATTTTTAGTTGGAAAACATGTCTATAATTACTAAACAGTATTTTTTCCCTTCACATTTGTTCAGTTCTATGAAATCCATACAGATAGTATGGAACAGATATGGTGGTATAGGAAAACTCCCTTGCTTGGGTTTGAATGCTCCTTGTACATGATGTTTGTTACAGATATGACATGCTGCACAAAATTTTTGTGTAAAGTTTGTGAATCCATATGTTTGGAATATTCGATTTACTAACTGTACCATCCCCCCTGTTGAGACATGGCACTGCCCAAAGCTGCATATCTAAATAAATTAGACGGCAATATTGTTTTTTTCTCTTTGGAGATATACAGTCCATTTTCGAGGATTGCACCTCGTTTTTCCCATTTTTGTTTCTCAGCTTTTGTAGTTAATGTCTGCATCGTTTTAAACATTTCTAAATCTAAAATCTCAGAGGGTTGTAATTCCTCGGTTAAAAGTAAAGTTTCTGAGTCTGCTTGCTTCGCAGCTGCATCAGCTTTTGCATTTCCAATTGCATCCTGTTGTTTTGTATGAGCTAAACATTTACAAATAGCTACTTTAGTAGGTAACTGAATGGAATCTAACAAGTTCAAAATAAGTTGCGCGTGATTAATCGGTTTGCCAGTAGATGTTATCATTCCCCTATTTTTCCATTGCTGTGCAAAAACATGCACTGTAGAGAAAGCATACTGACTGTCAGTATATATGTTCACACATTTATCTTTCGCTAGAGTACAAGCCCGTGTTAAGGCTATCAGTTCTGCTGCTTGAGCAGACAAGTTATGCTGTAAGGGTTGGGCTTCTAAAATCTCTGTATCTGTGACTACTGCATACCCTACTAGATTTTTCCCTGTAGGACCCTTTCTGCATGAACCGTCCACATAAAATGTCACCTCGGCATCATCCAAGGGCATATCAGTGAGGTCTTGTCTGGGCAAAGTTATTTGCTCAATTTCCTGCAGGCAACTGTGCGGTGTGCCATCCACAGGAGTTGGAAGTAACGTTGATGGATTTAATGTTGTACAACGTTCAATTACCATATGAGGTTGGCTCAGCAGTATGGTCATACATGAAAGATGTCTAGCAGGAGATAGATATGCTATTTTCTCTTGCAGTAAAATTATCGTGACTGCATGAGGCACTCTCAATATGAGAGGGTGGAACAACACCACTGAGGCCGAAGCTTGTACTGCCATTGCAGCTGCGACTACTGCTTGCACACAGTGAGGCAATGATCGTGCCACTGGATCTAACTGTGATGAATAGTAAGCTATGGGGCGTTGCTTATCCCCATGCTGTTGCGTCAAAACTGACGTCATGTATCCCTGTTTACAATCTACAGTCTGAAAAAATCTTTTGTGGTAATTTGGAAGTCCTAAAACTAGTGATGAAGCTATCAATTGTTTTAGTCTGCAGAAAGCTGTTTCTGCTTCAGGTGTCCATTGTAATGCATCTTGTGCTGCCATTGGTGTTTTATATATTAAATCAGCCAGTGGAGCAGATTCTAAAGCATAGTTTGATATCCAGCTTCGACAAAAATTAGTCGTTCCCAAGAAGGACATCATTTCCTTCTTGGTTGCTGGTTTGGGTGCCTGTAAAATCGCTGTTTTTCTGTCTTCGTCTAATATTCTACCTTCATTGGATATTGCATATCCTAGGTATCTAACCTGTTTTCTCCAAAGTTGTAATTTACTTTTGTTTACTTTGTGTCCTTGTGCTGCTAAAAATTTCAATAATGCTATCGTATCTTCCCTGCATTGATGCTGGGTAGGGGCTGCTAGCAAGATGTCATCTACATAAAGTAGAATCTGATTACCTCCTGGTGGAGTAAACCCTGCCAGGTTGCTTGCCATTTCTTGTGCAAATATCGTTGGACTTTCACAATATCCCTGCGGTAGCCGAGTATAGGTATATCTTTTACCCTGAAATGTAAATGCAAACCAATACTGGCTATCAGGATGTATAGGTATTGAAAAGAAAGCATTGCTTATATCTACCACAGTAAAATATTTTTGTTGTGGTTTCAAATCATTCAACAAGGTGTGTGGGTCTGGCACCGTAGGTGCTCTGGGTATTATTGCATTGTTTACAGCTTGTAAATCCTGTACCATCCGCCATTCCCGTTTGCTTTTTAACAGGAAATAGAGGGTGTTACATGGTGAATCAAGAGATTCTACCAGTACTCCTTCCTTGAGTAATGCTGCTATTATAGGCTTGATTCCTTGCTCTGCATCTTTCCTCAAGGGGTATTGTCTTTTTTGTGGTCTAAATGCTGATTTTGGTGTAATAGTTACTGGTCCTGCTGTTTGAATAAGTCCTACATCTGATTTACCTGTTGACCAAAGAATATCTGGTATATCACACAAGGCTTTTTCTTCTTCTTCTAATAAGAATGCTAATCAGCTGTCTTCACTAGTTTGTAAGTGTACAGCTGGATGTGTCTGTGTTAGCCAATTCAATTTCTGTTTTTGTATTCCCTGTTCTGATGATTCTAAATCAGTTTGTTTTTCCCATCTTGTTACTTTTTCTCCTAAGTCTGCCCATCTCACATCCTTATTCTTTGTCAAGCTGACATGTGGTAGTCTATTAGATTTGTACAGTGTCATGAATTCCTGAGGTAATGAACAGCTTACCACACTGTTTCCCTCAGTATCCCAATACAAGGTTCGTAATACTAATCTGTTAGCAGGATTTTTGAACAACTCTTGCTCATATTCTTTATCAGGTCCTGGCATGCTACAGTAGTATAGAGTACAATGTAACAAATGCTGTTGGTCAGTGTCAAGGGAGGGGCCTTACTGATGGCTACATTCATCAGTTCTTCGGTTACTGCCCTTGGACCAGTCGTAACTAGGTCCTGGCTGTACCAGTAAAAAGTTTCACTCTCCGGTCGTACCACAAAAGTATCCATTTGTCTTTGTGCTTCCATACCCTGCATAGTGGGAACTACCGCTATGCCAAATATCTGCATAAGATCTCTTCCCAGTAAGTTTACTGGACATTTTGCAGAAACTACAATTTTACTTTTCTGAGTCATACCTGAAACAGGGTCAGTTATTGCTATATCATGGGCGAGTGGCTCCCTATATAGCTGTCCATTTGCTGCTTTCACTAATATATAGTCAGGTGATTCAGAATATTCTGGTAACTTTGAAGGGTGTATCAAAGTTCGTGACGCTCCTGAGTCACACAAGAATTTCACTTCCCTTCCTTCCACCAGAAGTGTAACTTCCGGTTTTGTGTCTGCCAAATAGAGCTCCAAGCTCAGTAATGCCAAATCTAAAATTTTACTTTCTTCATCCTCTACATCTGCTTGCACTTCCTCTGTTCCTTCCACTACATTTACGTTTGCCCTTTGTTTGTTTTCCTTCCCTGATGATTTCTGATTTTCATCACTATCATATAGTCAGTCCTCATCACCTTTATTTTCTGTAGTCACCTTTTTATTTAGCCTGCAATCCCTTGCTAAATGTCCTTTCTTACCGCACTTAAAGCACTCACCTTTCTTTTTTCTCTCTTCAAAATCTTCTGACCTTTTGTCAGATTGTCTATTTCCCTGGGTATTTTTCTTACCCTTTTTACCTGACTGTACTACAAAGACCTCTGCTCCATCTTCAGCTGTGAAGACCTGTGTCTTCATTTCTTTTTACTATTAAAGTGTCTTTCAGCATGTCTGGCATATTCAAGTAAGGCTTGTAGCCTACTTGTTCGATGATCTATCATATGCTTTGTAATAAAGCTACTGATAGGTGCAATGCAACCTTTCAAAAACGCATTTTTCAGTTGCTGTTCATACGAGGTATCATGTGTCTGATTTTCAGGAATAGCCATACCACTATGGTTATTGAAACATTCCAATAATCTACCATAGTACCCATCTACAGTTTCATTCTCTTGCTGTATGCATTGATTAATGCAAGTCCAATCTGCTCTAGGTTTCCATTTTTCAGAAATTCGGTCTGTAAGACCTTTCACTCTGTTGTCTAATTCTGCGTCACTATGTGGGAGTGGTTTAAGCTCTGCATTATGAGGATTCCAGGTGCCACAAATCATGTGCCAGTCTGGACCCACAATCTAACTACCTTTTCTACTTCTTCCCCATTCAAGTGGTAACTTAGTCTCATACTTTGTAAATCTTGTAAAAACTTTGTGTAATTAACTTTTGGATGAGGGATTCCCTCTGTAGCTTTCCGAATATCTTCCGGTGTCCATGGTCTATATACTAGAAGAGTTGGGTCCTGCCCTTCCTGTCCTGCCTGAGGATTTGGTACCTCGATTAGTGGACAGATTTCTTCCTCACTGTCTTCTAGTGTGTTTCTCCCTATTTGATATAAGTCTGTGTCCCCAAGTGTTTTACGTGTCCGGGACCTAGTTTCAATAGGATCTCTAACAAATGGTTTTAGTGCTCTTGTAACTTCAGGATAACGTGAAGGTGGACCAGCTTGTCCTCCTGCTTCATATCCTGAAAAAGGCATTGGAGGGGGCGGAGGAGGAGGAGCCATTGCTATTACTGTATTATTATCCTCTTTATCTAAAAATAACGTCTTAGCATTTTTAGTTTTTTGTTCCCTTCAGTTTACTTCCTCAATCCACCTGTGTGCCTGAGGAATGCCTAATCGCTGTTGTTTTTTTGCCTGACCTTCTGCGTCAGATTTAAGCTGTTTTAAAAGTTTAACTAATGAAATCTTGTTTAATTTACTGTCAAATCCGTATTTATTAACCCATTTTGTATAATACCTTACATTATCAGTCCGTTGTAATTGCATATATTTTGCATCATCAGTTAGGGGTGGATCTTCCGAGTTTTTAGTGCACTGATTTCCCATTCTAAAAGAAAATGCTACGTAACCCTTTTCACCACGTGGTATTTCAGTTCCTTACACAGTTTATCTAGAATAACTGCCTACCTTATTCTGTTTCCCTGATCTCTGACAAAATATACAGTAATTTCCTTTTTGTCCCTGATCTGTATAACAAATCTCTGACAATGACATTTACTGTAACCTAGTCCCTGATCTAAAACAGAAAAAAGGCAAATATCTTCCTACCTGAGCCTCCTGGGTCGACCAGTTCGAGACCGCTCTTCGGCCACAGATCAGAAAGTGGCCAGCCTCTCAAAACGACAATTCAGTCGGAGGTCTTTGTGTTTCAAGAAGAACCGTTTCGGTAACTTCTCCTGCGCAGTATTCGACCACCGATACACTCTGATCTGCAGTTTACCAAGGGAATTCCGGTTCAAGGAGGACCAAACTGTTAAATAAAAACAAATAACAACACAGGAGGCTCAGATGCAAAAGTTTACTAGTGTACACCAGGAGGCAAAAAACCATACAAGTACAGAGTTTTGTCTGACATGATGCAGGAAATACACAATTTTATATAGTCTTACATTCAAGCTGTGCCCACCTTACTGACGTGGTTAGTCACAGGGCACCTACATCACTATGGTCTACAATATTCTATTCATAAGAAAAAGCTGATGTTATACATTTTAAAAGTTTTCCCATGGGAATAATACAGCCTTGCAAAGCACCTGGTTAGTTATAATGTCTTTCTGTAAAATGTTACTCCTTCAAGGTTTCAGGCCTGCTCGAATACAATAGTTGGTTCAGTCTTGTAATATACTTCTTTGTTCTTCTTGCAACTTTACTTTAGCAGCTGTGTCTTATCTTTGATAACATTCACAAGGCCAATTATCTCAGAGGAAGGAAGAAGAATTTTCAATGCTTTATACATTTAATTTCCTGACCCAGCAGATAATCATTAGTGAAAAACATAAGCTTGCTGAGCTGGCTACTGCCAGGGTCAGAGTTCAAATACATTGCAGCTCCAAAGCTTCAAGCAATTACATGTAAAATCATTCTTATTGCCATATTGTAAATAGAATAAAATGCATTATATACTATTTGCTTTTAAACTAGCACTTTATACATGTTCAAATACATATTTTTCTAACAACAGTGATTTCAGAACATTCACCTGTTACATGCAATAATTAATCTCACTCAGATCTGCAGATGTCACGTTGCTTGGTGGATACCATCCTCTTCTTTAACCAGGGGCTACTCATTCTGTACAGATTCCCTGGTAGTATGAGTAACCACAGCCACATCTCTTCTAAGGTTGGAGAGGCATTTCAAAGGGAGAATGATCCAAGGTGCATGTATACCCATATAGACCAACTTTCACATCAATATCTTGGAAATAAGAGTGGTTCTTCTAGAGATGCAGACATTTCAGGATCACCTCCCCAAGGGTGTGATTTCCCTGTAGATGGACAATATGACAGTGGTATGGTACATCAACAAAAAAAAGGGGAATCCATTCTTACCTGCTGTGTCCAGATGCCATGAGAGTTTGGCGATGTCTTCACACTTATGTCTAATGGTAACAAACATTCCTGGGCCATCCAATGTGCTAGAGAATAGATTGAGCATGGTTCTTTTCACTCCTCATGAGGGGTCCCTCAATCCAATAGGGGTAACTTTCATTTTCCGTTGCTGGGGCCAACCTTGCTGTGACCGGTTTGCCTCATACTTCAACCACAAATGCAACAGTTACTTCACTGTGATCCCTCCACAGAGTCGATCACTGATGGATGCTGTGGTCCACAGTTGGCCCCCGGGCCTCCTGTATGCCTTTCTTCCCTTACCTCTAGTAAACAAGTTCATACAGAAAGCCAGACAGTGCAAGGCCAGGGTGATCCTCGTTGCCCCCTTCTGGCCCTGACAGACATGATTCCCCTTCCTGTGGCCTCTACTTGTACATCCCCCCTTTGGATATTCGATCAATATCCAGATCTTCTAACTCACCCGTCCGAATTGCCTTCTTTGAACCAGAAGTCCACGTAATTAACCACATGGTTTCTCCTTTGTTGCAGACGCCAGGCTCCCAAGTACAGTTGTCAGGATCATATTGGCTACTCAGAAGCCAGCCACATAAAAGGTCTACCACATTAAATGTAAAATGTTTTCTGTCTGGGCAGTCTTCAGAGGATTGGATCCCTTTTCAGCACTTATTCCATCCATATTGGAATTTGTATCTGAACTTTTTGACAATGGTTGTAGTTATTCTACCATCAAAGTTCAAATGGTAGCCATCTCAAACTTCCACATTGGCCATGATAATTCCTCCGTTGCTCCCCTAAAGATTTCTAAAGCCTTTTTGAGAGGGGCTTTTCTTTTACGACCTCCCATCAGGGACCCATTTCCCCTATGGGGATACTTCCATTTTGCTTCAAGCTCTAACCCCCAACCCCTTTGATCCTGTGGCACAGTAGATCTAAAATGCTTGAAAATGGAAACATGATTATTAATAGCAGGAAAAGTGTATATGTCTGCAACATTAGTTCTTGTTTTCTCAACTGCTCCTTCCATGGTCCAGCTCTTTCAGAATTATCCATCTTTTCCAGTGTAAACAATACAAATTTTAAGTTGTTATAGAGTAAGTACAAAGTGTTTTAAATTCTTTTTTTTTTTTTTTTTTTGATGTCATTACAATGTTTCTATATTCATTTTCTCAAAGGCCACTTGGACTTTTCTACATACAACACGTCACAAGAGACGCATTAACTTACATAAATGACAGCTTTGGTGTTACAATTAAATCTACCTGGACACCCTATACTCTTGTAATAATTTTTAAGAAATATATAGCTTGCATCTAAAATGTAGAAGCATTGTTTGCATCTGCCACATCGGTTCATTTTAAACTCTCTGTAACCTCTTTCATGAGGCATATTTTCCAAAATTTGCTTAATAGCACCTCTCTTAAAAACAACCTTTGGTTCAACTCCTGTACAATTTAAAATATCTTCAGAAAAGCACTTAACCCAATTCTTTTTGACAGCGTTGCCAATAATACGAGTGTCATTAATTCAAGTGCAACTGAATGCTTTTTTAGTAAAATTATTATGCAGTCTTTTTAATTAAAGAAAATACTTTGTCCGATAAGGTGGGTTTATACATGTTTTTTCTGCCTGCCCAAATTTTATATCCACACTGTCAATGTTCAGGGAATACCCTCTAGATGAAAACAAGTGTTTCAACTTGTTCATCTGTAGTGTAAACTTATCTTCTGAAATAATTCTGGATAAACAGATCATTTGTCTCTGAACTATACCCCTCTTTTGAAAAACTGGATAACAGCCAGACTAGTGGAGGTACATATTTGAAAAAGATGGTTTTCTAAAAATAGTGGACTGATAGGAACACTGAGAAAAATCCTTAAAAATCTCAACAATCAAGAAGTGAATTTTGTGATCTGAATGTTCGTATGTGAACCTTAAAAAGTTGGTGGAATTGTTCACCTTATAGAAAAATCTTTTTAACTGTGCTAAACCACCAGTCCACATCATAAAAATATCACCCTGATATCTCAAATACATTTTAATGCAGGCGTCAAATTCACCATCAAAAATATAGGTGTTTTCCCATTCTGTGAGCAACAAATTAGCATACAAAGGTGCCACAGCTGCACCCATTGCTACCTCAGTCTTTTGTTTAAAATACTTCCCTTTAAAGTATGCAAAGTTGTTTTTAAGTACAATGTCCGCAACATATTCAATAGTAAGCAAATCTTTGACTTCTAAACATGGACACTTAACAGCTTTTATAAACCACTCCATACCTATAGAATGTGGTACAACTATGTATAAATTCCTGATGTCAGCTGTAACACATCTTGAATAAAATCCAACTTGCTTATTTGTAAAAACTGCCACAAATCTTTAACTAAATGTGAAAATAACTCTAAAGCTACCTTAAGCTTGCCATCCAAGTACACTGCTAAAGGTTATGTAGTTGATCCCCCTAGCTGCCACAGTAGAACAGAGAGTGGAGGATCATTGATATTGGAATGAATTTTTGGAATGGCAGATATGGCAGGCACTATTGGAGGAACTACATTTAGAAAGTTAAATAGTTCAATTTTAATAGTATTCTGACAAACCAAACCATCCAACAAACACTTAAGAGCGTGTGCTGTGTGAATTAGACTGAGAGACTTGCTTGTAGAAGGAACTATTGTTGAGTAAGTTGAACATTCTAAACGAGTTCATAATTACTAGCCCTCCACCCTTTTCTGGTTTTATCAGTCTAAGGGATTTCTCATGAGCTACTTTAGTCAACACATTTTTTTCTGCCTTAATTAAATTGTAAAACCTACTCTTGGGTGGTTTACTACACAAGTCCCTCAAATTACATTCAGTGTTGGATAAAAAGGTGGTAAAAATGAATGCAACAGCAGATTGTAGCAACTGGATCAGTTAAAATTGCAACCATAATCTGATTTCCAAAATTTAAACAAAGGTTCAACCTCCTGAAAAACAATTTCAAGTCTACTAACAGGGAAGCAATGTTCAAATGAGTAGTAGGAACAAAGGTTTACACACATTTAAATAAATCAAAATGTGCCTGCTCCACTTTAAAGTTGCTAAAATTGGATCCGATGTCCTTTTCATACTTCCTCAGTACATGGATTCAGATCCGATCCGACTCGGATGCGTGCTGTAGACTTTGGATCCAACTCTCCAACAAATCCCTCTACCCAGAATGCTTCAGTCCATTCCCAATACATCAGGTCTCATTTGTTTCCATCATGCATAGTCAGGTTCCTGTCTTGAGCTAGAATTATTGATTTATCGTGAGTTATTTCCATATTTTTCTCTAAATGTTTCTTGCAAGTTATTGCATTTTGACCTTCCTGTCTTTCCTCATAGCTTTTCGCAAGTGTTGGACTTTTTACTATCTTGTATAGTACTTTCTCTAGTACCAAAGTTATCATTTTTCTCTATCCTTTTTTCAGGGTATTTTACAAGTGTTGATAATTTTTCTGTTTTCTTCTTTTCTATTTTCTTTCCTTTGAAAAAAAAAGAAAGGAAGGAAAAGCTCATTCTTTTTCTTCCAATGTTTTTTTTTTTTTTACTGTACTGCTTTCGCGGTGGTGGTGCTGCGGTAGCGTTGTCGCCTCACAGTAAGACGTTGTCCTGTTCGATTCTCAGCTGAAGCGTCTTCTGTGTGGAGACATGCGTGAATGGGCGTACCTTCGTTGAAGGTTGTGCGTCAGGGCTGGCAACTCGGCACGTAAAAATCTACTGCCAATCATTAGCGGACCGGAGTTCCGCTGTGGCGACCCCTAACCGGGAAAAGCCGAAAGACACAACAACAACTGCTTGGAAATAGCTATTCTGCATTATTTTCTGCCATGTTGGAAAATCCGACCAGTTTCAAGAATGCACTTCTTATGGGCATAAAATTCCAAACTCTGATGCAATAAAAGCACTCATTGTGGGCCTCTGAGCAGAACACTTGAATACTAACTGCAGTATCTGCTCCACGTTTAACCCAAGGTCTCTGGCTGACCGATGCAACAAACTGATTTTAAAAGGCTTCTACCTGCCACTTTGACTTCATCTTCTGGGACTCAAACCCCTGCCAAAGTTAAGTCTACTCTATTGAAGCACAAAAACGCTCCCTGCCGAAGTTATCTAGGATGTCATCAGAGCCACATGTTAAGACTCTAAAAACCTTGGGTCTGAAATCTTCTGATCCAAAATCATATCCACTAGTCCAACGGTGTCTTCCTTGCATCTGAAGCCTAGTACCTGTCATGGAAGTCACACGCCAAAGTATTTGATGAAACCAATTTTTCCTACTTCGAGTTCTCCTTTCTTACAAATCCCAAAGAAACACTCAAGACCACAGTCCACTGCATCCTCCAAGTCCTCCAGAAGTGTATCAGAAGCAGATATGGATAGGATGATGAGGAAAGTTTTCAGAGCTAGATGGGGTCATACTGGCTTTGTCCCATATTGGATGCGTGAGCCTTCCAGCAACATCTCCTACTATTCTCTCTCTTTCTCTGATCCACCCCACTGTTTCGGAGTTCAAGGATATGAAAACCCTGAGTAGGTCTGGAGTCTGATCTAAAGATCTCTTCTTCAACAATGATTGTATCCCTGACTAGTTGCACTCCAATACCTTTAGATTGGATCGGGTCCCAGAGCCAAAGTGTCGGTGTCTGGTCTATGTAGCTGGGATCTCCACCAATGATGAGGGGTCCGTCCCTGCCCCTCGAAGCCTTGATCCTGGACAGATCAGTTCCATCCTTGAGACAGGAATCCAAGAGCAGTTGTGACTTGCCTGTGCTGGGAACTTCATTTCTGGTACAGTTGGTTGTGGCTTCTCTGGATCCGTCTGCCTTCCAAGATCATGGAAAGGTCTTTTTCTCTCTCCAGAGAACCCCCTTCTTATTCCTCGAATCCAGTCTCCATTCTCTTGTCAGTTCTGAGCTCTGAGTCTATCAGGCCTACTCCACAGGGACAGCCAGTTCCAACTAGTTTCCAAGCAGTTCCTGTAGGGGAATTTCTCCTGTAATCCAGTACATCCCTGAGCATCTCACAGAGGAGCTCCATCAGAAAAGAACGTGCAAGAGGAGGCACATAAGTACCCCTTGGAGCCTGTCATGGAGGATACAGATTTTGATGAAGGAGAAGGGTGCCTCAGATCACCACGGGATGATATCTCCTTCGGAGACATATTAGAGATTCTCAGACGAAAAGGTGGTTGGTCTTCCGAAAATTCTTCTCCAGAAGAATCTGTATTTTTGGAAGCTTTTGTTTCTGATTCATCTACGTCTTGGGTTTACCCCCCCCCCCCCCGGGGGGGATGAACTTATTCATTTAGTTTCCCGCCGGGCATGAAAGGAGCTAGATACCGTTGAACCCATCCTAAAAAGACCTGATACATTTTTAGCCTCCGCCCAAACATAAACTCCACTGGAGCAAAGGAGTAGATGCTATGGTGGTGACAGCAGCTACTAAGAACGAACTTGCAGTATAGAGCCCTTCTGTCCATCAGCCAAACATAGAGTCTAGGGCATTGGACAGATTCAGAAAGTGAGTCTTTGCCTCGGCTACCTTTGCATGAGGTCTTTTAATTACCTGGCACATTTCAAGAGACACCAGTGAGATTTGAACAAGGAGCTTTCGAATACTCTGAGTCCATGTCTGCAGAGGATTTCAAAACAATGTCCTCTCAACTGGCCACTCTAGCATCTATTTCAGACGCTTCAATGAGGTTAATCTCTCACACAGCTGAAGGCACCTCACAAGCGGCTGGTTCAGGCATTGCCCTAAGGAGACGTGCCTGGATGCAGCTATGTGACTTTGAGGAGTCCGTCCTTCATCAATACCTCCTTTGATGGCACATCTTTATTTGGTCCATCAATAAGAGGTGCTTACCCACAGCGAGCAAGAAGGAAAGACTCTGTCTGCCATGGGAATCAAGTTTTTTGCCCCTCAACAAACTTTTTGTAGGAATCCGAGAGGTGATAGGAAAATGTGGTTCCAAAAATCCTTCTCTTGAGGAATCTGCATTCCTGGAGGCTTTCGGGGTTGCCTCATCTATGTCTTGGGTGACACCCCCCAACCCCCCCCCCCCCCCCGGCGGATGAACTTATTGACCTGTCTTCCTGCCGGGCCTGGAAGGAATCGGACACTGTCATGCCTATCCTCAGGCGTCCGGATAAATACTTAGTTCCCCCTTTAGATAGACCTCATTGGAGCAAGGGAATCCAGGTTGATGCCATAGTTGTGGCGGCAGCCACCAAGAAGGAGCTAGAGGAACAAAGGTCCTCCATCCATCTACCAAGCAATGAATCCAGAGCGATGGGCAGGTTTGGAGAGTGCATATACGCCTCAACCGCATTCGTACTGAGGTCATTGAATTACCTGGAACATTTTACTCTTACAGAGATTTGATCAAGGAAGGGTGGCCGCGGTGGTGCAGCGGTTTGCGTTGCTACCTCACAGCAAGAGGTTCTCTGGTTCGATCCTCGGCTGAGGTGCCTTCTGTGCAGAGTCTGCATGTCCTCCCTGTGGTTGCATGGGTTTCCTCTGGGTGCTCCGGTTTCCTCCCACATCCAACGACATGCTGTAGGTGGATTGGACGCTCTAAATTGGCCCTAGGTGTGAGTGTGTGCCTTCTGTGGAAGGTTGGGTGCCAGGCTGGCAACTCAACATCGTAAAACTCCACTGCCAGTCATGAACGGACAGGTGATCCGCTGTGGCGACCCCTAACTGGGAAAAGCCAAAAGAAGTAGAGAGATTTGATCAAGGAGCTTTCAAACTCTGTCTGCAGATGATCTCAAGAAGGTTTCTTCTCAACTGGGTACAATTTCGTCCATTGCCAATTCATCTGTGAGGCTAATTTTCCATACAGTGGAGGGTACCTCACAAGCAGCTGGGTCAGGCATAGCTGTCAGGAGGCCTGCCTGGATGCAGCAGTGCAACTTCGAGGAAACCTTCAAGGCGTCTATTAATGCCCCCCTTTGATGGCTCTTCCTTGTTTGGGCCATTGGTAAAAGACACACTCACCCGCACCGAGCAGGAGGGGAAAACCCTGTCTCACTGGAATCAAGTTCTCTACCCCTTGATGTACATTCTCCAGAAACCAGCGAGGTGGTATGAAACTGTGGTTCTGGAAAACTCTGGGACCTTTTCAGGAATTGCTTGGGAATAGTTCCTCCAGAGTCAGAGGAGAAGGTTTCAATAGAAGACATTGTCCCAGAGGCAGAGGGGGTCCGCAAAACCAGATATTCAGAGATTCCTTCTCTGATAGGCCCTATGAGCGCTCCTGAAGCATTATGTAGCCCGAGTAATCACCACCGCAGCTGCTTATATTCACAAAAAGTCATTTATTAGCAGTTATTGAGCACTCTCATCTCAATAGAGAGAGACTTCATCAGAATAACAAAGAAGGGATAAAAAAGGCAGTTTGAATACTAACATAAATTAAAATTCCACCAATGAGCCGTGAAATGTAATTCAAATCCTTCACACATCAATTAATTGTTTAGAAAACTTGAACTTCACCACATGAAGGGTAAAGCAAACCAATAAACACCAAAGCAGAAAAATAAAGGGTACACGACACTGGTAACCAAGCTAGAACACTGCTTTAATACCACAGTGGTAGACTAAGCACTTTCACCTGTCAGTCTCAGGCTTCATCAGAGTCACCATGTTAAAATATCACTTCCTTTAGATAGTGTAAAACCATTGACATCACATACATGATTGACTGCTGCTTTAGTTAAAAGCAAATGTACATTAACAACCAAGCATGTTTAAATTTAAAAGTTTAAAAAAAATTTTTGTTACCACAAAGGTTATAGGCAAGTCTGTGTTAATTTGAAACCTAGCTACTTTGTAAAATAACAAAAATAGTTAATTCTAACTTATTATAAAATCTATACAATCGTGGATCTCTGTTTCAACAAGGGGAGCAATAGAGATGTGATCATTAATGCCAGGTAAATTCGTGGCATTTAGCCTCAATTGATATGCATATTTCGACCTTATGACCTCATCGGTACAGCACAAGCAGAGTCTGTTTGGATGCCATGGCATTCTCCTGGTGTTCGCCATGCTCTCTGATCACGTGATTCTGAGAGCCAATAGAACATCCATTGCCTTGACAACCCACTGAAGCTCCATGCTCCATTGTCGTCAACAAGATGAAAACCAGGCCCTTTAGTACCACTGCTGGTCAAAAAACAAGAGCCATTAGCACTTTCTGAGAAAAAAAAAAAAGCATAATGAGCTTAGTGAGTTCTCCTCTTAGCTGCGATACCTCCTCCTTCAACAGCGTGAACTCCATATTCAACACCCTCCCCTTCAGGGGTATGAACATAATTCAAAGAGTCCATGATAAAACTCAGACTTGGAAAACAAAACCAAGAACAGCAAAAAAAGTCAAAAACCAGCAGAAATTGCACATAAAAGTAATGTAGCCAGAGTCATCACCACCGCAGCTACTAATATCCTCAAACCACATGACATGTAAAAAGTGAAGTAGATAAAATTTGTATTATGTTCCAGGAGAGGGGATAACCCAAAGAATTTGTTATGGAAATAATAGACTAAATATATAAAAAAAATGGGGTACTGCTTATAAACCATTGCTGGGAGTGGGTTTGGTCCCATCTTATACTGACAGGAAGATTGATACCAACAAGGTTCTATATGAGAAAGCATGTGTGTTACAATATAACCATCTGACTAAAAAAGGTCAAGAATGCCTTGAGTTTCAAGTGGAACATGTTTAGGGTAAATAAAGATGTCTATGACAAGGTGGGTGAAGAACCACAATTTGTATATAGTACAGGAGAAAGCTTCAAGAAGCTCCTGGAACATAGGATAAATAGTTCCAGCACAATAGATGTTAGTACAAGGCCTTGTGGAGCTTGTAGTCAATGCCCCATTATTTTTAAGGAAAATTTTATTACCCTAAATAACAATGCATAGTAGAGTTTATTTTAAAAGGGGTAATTGTAAGACCAGTAAGGTGGTCTCCTTAAGTGTTTGTGCCACGTTTTTACTTTTATGTAGGTAAGACTTGAACGTCCCTTAAGATATAGACTATATGAACATGTAAATGATATCAAAAATGGGAAGCAGAATAGTGCACTGTATAAACATTCTCAGACTTGTTCCAACTTTGATACATTTTTATTTGGGATAGTGGAAATCATTACACTGGATGGCGATGGGGGGGGGTTGGAAAAATATTTTAAAGAAAAAAGAAACAGAATGGCAGCTTAGGTTAGCTGCAATGATCCTTCCAGGCTTGAATGATGCAATTTCCATTGTTCCCATGTTGCATGAAAAAGCAAATAAAATATAGCGAATCATTCAGATATATATATATATATATATATATATATATATATATATATATATATATATATATATATAATATATAAATATAGTTTTTTTATTTGTATATATATATGTGTATGTGTATATATGTGTGCGTGTGTGTGTATATATATATATATATATATATATATATATATATATATTAGATAAATATATATTGTTTAACATATGCTGCAAAGAGCTGCTTGTGCTGATCCTACCCATGCTTTTTTAAACAATTAATTGATGTGTGAAGGATTTGAATTACATTTCACGGCTCATTGGTGGAATTTTAATTGAGGTTAGTATTTAAACTGCCTTTTTTATGCCTTCTTTGTTATTCTGATGAAGTCTCTCTCTATTGAGATGAACGCGCTCAATAACTGTGTTAATAAAAGACTTTTGTGGATATTAGCAGCTGTGGTGGTGATTACTTGGACTACATTACTTTTATGTGCAATTTCTGCTGGTTTTGACTTTTTTTTTTTTTGTTGTTTTGCTGTTCCCGCTCCTGAAGCGTTGCCCGACTGTCCACCTCTAGAAGCAGTCTGAGGTCATCTTTCCTTGCACCTGGAAGCATGGACAGATTTCACAAAAAATGCATGGGTGCTAAGAATCCTATCCAAAGGTTACTACATACCCTTTTCCCTTCCACCTCCTGTGCAAAGGAAGAAAACTCCCTGAAGTTCCACCCAGTTAGAGGGAATACGCAGCTCAATAAGTTCTAAAGCTGCTGCAAAAGAGTCATCCAGGAGATCCCACCCGAACAGATAGGATTCTGAACTTACTCCCACTTCCTTTTGGTGCCAAAGAAAGCAAGGGGACTTGAGACCAATTTTGGATCCAAGCAGTTTGAGTCAGTATGTAAAGAAGTGAAAGTTCTGAATGGTTACAGTTCAGTCCATCCTGCCTCTTCTGCACAAGGACAGTTGAATGTGCTCTTTAGATCTCCAGGATGCCTGCTATCACATCAAAATAGACAGGAGCTCCAGGAGACATCTGCGCTTTTGACTGGGAGCCAGTCACTACCAATTCAGATCACTGCCCTTTGGACTCGCCACATCCCCCCAGGGTGTTCACCAAATGCATGGCAGTTGTGGCAGCTCTCTTGAGACTCAGAAGATTTCAGGTATTTCCATATCTCAACAATTGGCTTCTCACCCTCCCACCTCCACCAACCAGGCATCAACTTCTACAAGCCAGTGATTACTTGCTACAGATCTTCAACTCCCTAGGCATTACAGTAAACCTTGGCAGGTCGAAGCTGGCTCCTATACAGACTCTGGAATTTATAGAAACTCAACTGGATACTACAACTCAAGTGGCATCATTAACTCTTCATTGCCTCACATCATTGAGAAATCATGTTTGAGACGTGCTGTCTCGTCTGACCCCTCCAGCAAAACTAGTGTTACAAGCTCTTGGATCAGTGTTCACTGGCAGATCCAGTCAAATGACCTATTTCTGGGCAGACTATTCTATCTTCCATCCCCAGCAGCAACTGTGACTATGGATGCTTCCCAACTGGGGTGGGATGGTCCAAGGCATGTGGTCTCCTTCAGAGACCAAGTTGCACATCAGTGTCTTAGAGATGAGTGCAGTCCTCGTAACGTTCCAAGTTTTTAGGACATTCTCCCTCTGGGGGCCTTTGCAATCCATGTGGACAACATGTCAGTAGTCTGGTACATCAACAAACAAGAGAAAACCCATTTCTACCCGTTGTGCAGACAAGCCATGAGGGTCTGGGAATGGGCGATCTCTTCAGACCCCGCTGTCTTATTACAATGCACATATCAGGGAAAAACGAACACACTGACAGACTCAGCAGGTCCATTCTAATTCCTCGCGAGTGGTCCCTCAATCAAACAGTAGCGAATATGATAATCAGTTGTGGGGCCAGCCTTGCTGTGACCCATTTGCCTCTCCTCTCAAGTGCAGCAAGTGCTTCGCTCTTATCCCCACTCCAAGGGAGTCTCTGAGGGATGCTGTGATTCACGATTGGTCCCTGGTCTCCTCTATCCCTACCTCCCCTCTTCCGCTGATCCTGAAATTTCTACAGAAAGCAAACAGACTGAAGAGCTCAGTCATCCTCCTTGTCCCCTTTTGGCCTTGACAGGTATGGTTCCACTTCCTCTGGTCTCACTTGAAATATGCTCCATGGATACTGGAACCTGCTCAGGATCTCTAATCTCACCCATCAGAAATTCAGCATCCCAATATCCACGCCCTCAATTTAACCACATGGTTTCTCCACTTCCAATGATAGTAAGGTGGTCCAGGCTGACTTCCCCAGTTTGACATTATCTTGGCTTCCCAGAAAGCCTCCACAAAGAAAGTCTACAGAAGCAAATGGAAAAGATTTTCCATACGGGCTTCCAAGCAAAATATCGACCCCTTTTCAGCACCTACTTCGTCCATTCTTCTTTTTCTCACTACCCTTTTTAAGGAAGGGGGCTAGTTTTTCCACTATTAAACTTCAGTTGGCAGCCATATCCAACTTCCGTGCTGGAAACAAATCATTCTTTCTGACATCTTCCAGATCATGTAAAGCTTTCATGAAGGGAATTTTCCTCCTTAGACCTCCAATAAAGGATCCCTCTCCTCCTTGGGATGTGACAGTGGTCCTTCAGGGGTTAACTCAGAAACCATTTGTACCGGTGGACAAATGCGACATGAAGTTTCTTATTTGGAACACTATCTTTCTCGTAGCTATTACTTCAGCAAAAAGAATTTCTGAACTCCAGGCTTTAACGGCTAAGCCTCCTTACATTATTTTCCATAAGGATAGGGTGTCTCTATGAACCAACCCTTCCTTTTTGCCTAAAGTGACCATGGAGACAAACATTAACCAGTCCATACAAGTGCCAGTTTTCTTTCCAAAGTCTACTAATAAGGACAAATATATACTGCACCTTCTTGATATCCACAGACAATTATGATTTTATCTTCACAGGACAAAACAGTACAGGAAGTCTGATCAGCTGTTTGTATCTTTTTCCCCTAACCGCTTGGGTCAGGCAGTAACCAAAAATACTCTGTCTAAATGGATTACTGATTGTATCTCACTGATTTATTATCAAAAAGGTTGAGTTGCCTTGTCCTCCTAGAGCTCATTCCACTAGATCTGTGGCTACTTCATCTACCTTTTCTTCAAGAACCCCCATTGACAACATCTGCTCTGCAGCCACTTAGTCAGATTCGTACCTTTGTTACACACTACAAATTAGACATTGTCTCCAAAAGTAGAGCTTCCTTTGGTCCGACAGTGCTCCAACATGTCCTTCCTTGAGGGTCTCCCAAGAGTTTATATAGCTGGGGACTCTGACCCATTCTTGAGGAAGAATGAAAAGGACAACATCAGATTTAGAAATTGTTTACCGTAACTTGGCATCTGTGTTGTCCATTTTCATTCTTTCTCACCTTCCCTCCCAATCATCCCCTGGCCCTGTCACTCCTTGAAGGATCTTTGGATGTTATTGGAATAAACATGGTTTTGGTTTGAGCCTAGTCTTTTCTTGTGTTTGTTTTGTCTCTGTAACACAGTGGACAGTAAGGCAGCAAACTCAATCTGAGGAGGTGATGATAGAATGGAGCATTATGGGTTGAGGAAAGAGATTGAACTTTCAATCTGAAGTCCTGTATATGTAGCTGAGTCGGATCAGAGGATCGGATCCCAGACCCATTCGTGAGGAACAATGAAAATGGAAGAGACAGATGCCAAGTTATGGTAAGTACTTAACTTCTAATTATGCCAAATTAGACTTGATACCAGTCTAGGTCCTGGAATTCATTGGTACACATCTGAACATAACAGTGCAACTAGCATCACTACCAATTCATCGTTTATCCATGCTAAGGTATTGGGTCATCTGCTCATCTCCCATCCATCTCCTTCAACCAGATCAGTTCTTCGAGCACTAGGATCCATGACAGCAGCCATCGTTTTGCTTCCTTTATCATGATTCTTTATGCACGTTCTTCAGTCGACTCTAGTTGTACAGTGGTCCATTCTTCGACAGCTCCTATCTTTTCCAGTCAAACTTACACTATTTACAAACATCACGTCAACTGGTGGATCCAGTCAGGTGACATTCACCAAGGACGACGTTTTATTCTACCACCCCCAATGGCCACAGTGACTATGGATGCCTCCCAACTGGGGAGGGTGGAGTATTTCCTTGGAAGGACAGTCCAAGGCACATGGTCTTCCCAAGAGACCAGTCTGCATGTCAGTGTACTAGAGATGAAGTCCTATTGGCTTTGCAGGCTTTTCAAAATTATCTTCCTCTAGGGACTATTGAAGTTCAGACCAACAACAACATGTCTGTTGTCTGGTACATCAGTAAACATTGAGGACCTCTATCTTACCCCCTCTGCAGAGAGGCCATGAGTGTGTGGGAATGAGTGATAATCTCAGACTGTTTTCTAGTTGCAGTGTACATACCAGGGAAAACAAACGTGTTAGCAGACAAATTGAGCAGGTCCATTTTTATACCGCATGAGTGGCCTGTCACAGTCTGTGGCAGAAGAAATTTTTCATTGATGGGGCCATCCTTGCTGTGATCTCTTTGCCTCCTCCTCCTACAAGTACAGCAGGTACTTTGCTCTTATCCCTCCTCAAGGGGAGTCACCGAAAGGTGCTGTGGTTCATGTTTGGCCCTCCAGTCGTCTTTATGCTTATCCCCCTCTTCCCTTGATTCCCAACTTTCTGCAGAAAGCAAGTTGGCTGAAAATCTCAGTCATCCTCATTGCCTCCTCCTGGCCTCAGGTATGGTTCCCCTTTGTATGGTCTCACCTTTGTTATCCTCCATGGATTCTTTAACCATCTTAGGATCTCCTCTTACACCCCTCAGGAATCAAACATCCCAGTATTCAGGCCCCCAAGCTAACTACATGGTTTCTGCACTTCCAGTAATAGCCCAGGTTTCTTCCCCAGTATGCACCATTATTTTATCCTCTTAAAAAGACTCTGCTAAGAAAGTTTATGAGTAAGTGGAACAGACTCTCGCTTTGGATCTTGAAAAATTAGGCTGAATTTTTGGCAGTTCTTTTTAAAGAAGGAGCTAGTTTTTCTACAATTAAGCTACAATTATCAGCCATTTCTAATTTTCATACAGGAGACAGAAATTGTTCCTTGGCTTCTTCCAAATTATGCAAAGCATTTCAAAAAGGCATTTTTCTTAGACCACTAGTAAAGACTGCCCCCACCCCGGGACCTGACTATTGTGCTACAAGATTTAACTCTAAATCCCTTTGAACCTTCAGCTAAAATTGATCTAAAATTCATTTCATGGAAAACAGTCTTTTTAGTAGCTATTACTTCTGTAAAGAGGATCTCCGAACTCCAGGCTCTTTCTTCAAAGACCACTTTCTTTATTTTCCATAAAGATAGGGTTAGCTTACGGATAAACCCTTCTTTTTTATGTAAAGTAGCTTCTGAAACTAACATTAACCAATCCATTCATTTACCAGTCTTATTTTTTCAAATAAAGGAGAATACATACTTCATCACCTTGATATACACAGACAGTTACCAGGACAAAGCAAATTAGGAAATCAGATCAGCTATTTGTTTTCCTTTTCAGCAAAAAGACTTGGCTACCCAGTTTCTGAAGTTACTCTAGCTAAATTGATCACTGATTGCATTTTTGGATCTATTCTCAACAAGGCATTTCCCCTACCAAAACCACCCAAGGCTAATTCAACTAAATCCATGGCTGCTTCATCTGCTATTTGTGTAGCAAATAAGTGGTCCAATGCTCCTACCTTTGTTACTCATTACAAATTGGATCTTCTATCTAGAATTGGAGCCACCTTTGGCTCGGTGATACTCTGGAATATACTTCCATGAGGGCCACTCAAGATCAACATAGCTTGGGACTCTGTCTCATGTGTTGAGGAAGAAAGAAAAGGACAACATCAGATTTAAAAGTTAACCACTCCCCATAACTAGGCATCTGCGTTGTCCATTTTCACTCTTCCTCAACTCCCTCCCATCCAACCCCTGTCCTTAAATCTTCTGGAGAAAACCTGTTGGACAGTAATTGGAATCTATAGTTCCAGGCTTGAACCCTTATTTCTTTCAGCTATCCCTGTTTCTGTCTAGTTATAGGGTACTTATGGCAACAAACTCTATCTGAGGTATTGAGGATGGACTGAGACATTGAGTAGAAGGAGGAGCTTGAGAGTTGGAGCCAAGGTCTACAATATGCAGCCAAGTCAGATCTGAGGATTGGATCCGAACCCACGTGTTGAGGAAGAATGAAAATGTACAGTACAGATGCTTAGCTATGGTGAGTACATAACTTTTAAGTTGTGTTTTTCCAAAGATATTTTAAATTGTGTAGGAGTTGAACCAAAGATGGTTTGTTTTTTAAGAGAGATGCTAATATTAAGCAAATTTTGGAAATTATGCCTCATGAAAGAGATTACAAAGAGTTTAAAATGAAAAATTGTGGCAAATGCAAACAAAGCAGCTACATTTTAGATGCACACTATGCATTTGTTAAAAATGATTGCAAGAGTATAAGGGTGTACAGGTAGATTTGATTGCAACACCAAAGCTGTCGTTTATGTAAGTCAGTGTGTCTTTTGTTATGTGTTTTACATAAGGAAGACCGAGCATTCTTTGAGGAAAACAAATATAAGAACATTGTAATGACATAAAAAAGGTAATTTAAACAACACTTTGTTTAAACATTCCTTATTCTGTAACAATCTGAATTTTTATTTTTTATACTGGAAAAGGTGGATAATTCTGAAACAGCTGTACCGTGGAAGGAGCAGTTGGGATACAAGAACTAATGTGGCAGCTTAGGTTAGATGCTCACACTTTTCCTGGTATTAATGGTCATGTTTCCATTTTACCAAGTTTAAAATACAAAAGTTATTTTGTTTCTTAGTTGAAAATGTACACACACGTTATGGATGGTTTTAAGAAAGACTTTTAATTTGTTATTCGTTGGCTGCTTAAGAGGTTCAATTGGATGTTTCTTATATTTCTGATAACTGAGGTGTGTATAAATTTACTTAAGTTAATAAACTGAGCAGTTTTGGTAAAGTTCGATGTTAAGGAAGAAAGCGCTTAAATGCACATTTGTTGTTTTACACATACTGCTTGCTTGTTTTTTTTTTTTTTTTTTTTACAGTTTTATTAAACTGGAATAATTTTTATTATACGCACTTCTTTTTCTTTCGGCTGTTCCCATTAGGGGTCACCACAGCGGATCAGCTGTTTCCATTTCTTCCTGTCCTCTGCATCTTGCTCTGTCACACCAACCACCTGCATGTCCTATCTCACCACATCCATAAACCTTATCTTAGGCCTTCCTCTTTTCCTCTTACCTGGCAGCGTCATCCTTAACATCCTTTTCCCAATATACCCAGCATCTCTCCTCAGCACATGTCCAAACCAACGCAATCTCACCTCTCTGGCTTTGTCTCCAAACCGTCCAACCTGGGATGACCCTCTAATATACTTATTCCTAATCCTGTCTACCCTCGTCGCACCCAGTGCAAATCTTAACATCTTTAACTCTGCCACATCCAGCTCTGACTCCTGCCTTTTTGTCAATGCCACTATCTCCAACCCATATAACATAGCTGGTCTCACTACCCTCTTGTAGACCTTCCCTTTCATTCTTACTGGTACTCGTCTGTCACAAATCACTCCTGACACACTTCTCCACCCTGCCTGTACTCACTTCTTCACCTCTCTTCCACACTTGCCATTACTCTGAACTGTTGATCCCAAGTATATAAACTCATCCACCTTCGCCAGCTCTACTCCTTGCATCCTCACCATTCCTCTATCCTCCCTCTCATTCACACACATATATTCTGTCTTAGTTCTGCTGACCTTCATTCCTCTCCTCTTTAGAGCATATCTCCACCTCTCCAGGGTCTCCTCAGCCTGTTCCCTACTTTTCACTACATATCACAATGTCATCTGCAAACATCATAGTCCACAGGGACTCCTGTCTGATTTTCTGTCAGCCAGTCCATCACCACTGCAAATAAGTAAGGGCTCAGAGCTGATCCTTGAATGTAATCCCACCTCCAACTTAAACGCATGTGTCACTCCCACTGCAGGTCTCACTGCTGTCACACTACCCTTATACGCACTTATATGTTTTTTTGTGTGCCTGTGAAACCAGGGGATTGTCCAGGAAGTGTTTGTCACTTTTGTGTTTGTCTGGCTTCCAGTTCGTTCTTTTGGTTTGTGGTTACTAATTTGGCTTTACTACCTAAACTTAAGGATCATTCCACTATAGCAATATCTACATCTGTGGGTTTTCCTAGATTTCCTGTTGACAAAATGTTTGCTGCAGCGACTTGATCCACATTCCATACTTTTGTGTCTCATTATAAACTTGGATGTACAGTCTAGATCACATTCTTCTTTTAGCTCCACCATCCTCAGAAATGTCCTTTCTTCATAACGCCCAGAGCGACAGCTTGGGAATCTGTCCCATGTGTTGAATTGTGGACAAAAATAGACAACATTGGATAGAAAAGTTATGTACGGTCTGATTTTCATCTGGTTTAACCTCCATCCCTCCCTTCCTAAATTGACATCTATGACTTTGAGATAACCAAGAGGCTTTATATTCAACTCCCTGTCTGTGAACAGTCCTGTTTTGACTGTTGCTTTGCCTTTCCCTCTTGATTTTATTTGCAACTTTTCGTCATATATGCACAATATTAGATCATTTTATATTGGATGGGAGCAATCTTGATCTGAGTTAAGGTGGAGTGCAGGGAATTATAGGTAAGGGAAGAGTCAGAGCCCTGGAACCGAAAGAAGCTTCAAAGTGGGTTCCAAGGTCATATCCGACAACCCATTTGTTGAACCAGACAAAAATCAGACAACATGGGACCCATTGTTATGGTAATACGTAACTTTCATTTGGTGTAGACAGCTCAGATACTATTTGGATAACACTAAAGATGTTAGGAAACCTGAGCAACTTTTTGATTCCTTTCATGCCAAGAAATTGGGTTTAGCCATTTCTAAGCAAATCATCTCCTCTTGGATCTTTAAGGCATTTTCCTTTTTTTGTTTTCATGGCAAGCAGCTTTCTTTAGTTCATGCACATTCTACCAGGGCAGTTGCCTCTTCTGGTGCATTTTTCAAGGACCGGGATGCTAGATCCATTTTGGAAGCTGCTCTTTGGTCTTCTGTACATGCCTTTACTAAATAGTTCAAGTTAGATGAAGTTTCTAGGAACAGAGCTGGATTTGACAAAGGCCATCCTACATGTTTTTTGGAAGGCTTCTGTATTGCTTCCTCTTACCATCCTTTTCAGTAGCATCTGTACTTTCCATTTAGTAAGGAATACTGCACCAGTGATAAGGAGGGACATGGCACAGTTGTGTAAGATCTTGCCATAACAGTAATGTCCTACCTTTTTACTGTTGCTGTATTCCATCTCTGTTCTCTTTTCTATTGTCTTGCCCTCTGCTTGCGGGGTCCTCCTTTCTCCACTTTCTGGATGCACATATTTCTTTTCTATTCCTTTTTACTTGCTCTGGTTCTCCAGGGGCAACTCATTTCTGAGGATTAGGAGCTCAGACTTCATTTATGTACTTTGTCCTGGACATGGATCATGCAGCGTTTGGAGGTGGCCAAAGGCTTTGATATGCTGGCCAGACATACGGCTATCCTTGGTAAGATATCCCTTTATTAAGGAATACTACAGCAGTTAAAAGTAGGGCATAAGTATTCCATACTGAAATAATAATTTTAGTTTTGCAGTAGGTGAAATGGTCAGTTTGATTCCAGATTAAAAAAAAACTTTGCATTTGTGCTAATTAGTATCCCTTTTCCTACTGTGTGACACTACCCATTTTGCAGTGTTAATATGATCTTAGTGTTGTGATTTGTTTGGCCCTTAGTAGACCAAGCATCACAGACATTTCTGTTTATGAAAGTGTTGCATGTTTATAAGCAGAATCAGTCTGGAGTTAAGACAGGAAGTTGTGGTGCTGGAAGATTCCTTCTGCCGGAAAGCCACCACATTGTGTTGTATTTTCTTCTCCACAGGCTGTATACTGGGCTTTCTAGGTCGTTTTGTCAATGATGCAAGTATATTGTATTTTCCAGTATGCATTGTTTTGTAATTTAAGTTATAGGTACAATCCCTTTTGGCACCATCACACAGCTATAGAGTCTGCTACTACCCTATTGTATTATTGCCAATATACTCTGGAGCTTACCTGTGCCTGGCTGCAAGTGGTTCTTTGTGCTAACTGAATGCTAGTAGTGATAGATTTAGCATTTTTACCATTCTGTTTATTTCTAAACAGTGGCTTAGTTTAAGTAGTCTGCTGTATTTTATGTTTGCTGTGAAAGTATCTACTATGTCATTTCTTAAGTAGATGGTCAAATTTTATCTTTGTGCCTGTTAATTTTAAATATATGATGTTCTTCATCTCACATTGCTGCAGTCCTTACACTTGGGTAGTCCGCTGTCCTCGGTCGGCCCGAATATCAAAGTATAAGGCTGACGTCGGTCAAGGCGCATTAGACTGACATCAGGACGTCAGGGTACAAATGCGCATGACCGACGTCATATCCTCAGTCTTTTTTGCCGCATGGTCCGATGCAGAAGCAGCGTTGCAAGTGCCGTTCAGCGTTCTGAAATTTTTCGAATTCGGAGTTTCAGACCGAGTCAAAGTTGGCTAAGTACCCCGTTGGGGAATATTTTAGTTTTTTCTTGCCTCAGTGGTTTACCGGATGTCAGAAAAAGTGAATAACTGTATTTCTTGTGGGAAGCAGATACCGCATAGAGATTATCATACTTTGTGTATTCCTTGTTTAGGGCCTGAGCACGACGTTGTTGGGTGTCGCTTTTGTGCTAGATTCAATAAGCGCACTATTAAGAGAAGGTTAGATTGTGCCAGGTTAGTCTTCGGGAAGCGGTGCAATTATAATATGCCGTCGGATGCTCCGACGTCCGCTTCTTCGAAGAAGCGCAAGGACAAAGCGGCTAAGCCCAGGCAAGAAGAGCCATCCGTACCGGACTCCGGTGCTTTAGAGGTGTCTGTGGAGCCAGGGGTTCCACCGGAGGTTTCTCTGGAGTCCCAGGGGGAGACTTTGTTATTGCAGGATGTGGCCTCTCAGGAGGCAGGTCAGGCTGAAGGGGCCTCTCAGGTTACTATACTCCCCTCCCTTCCTAGGGTGGTTAGGCCTTCTCCTTCTGTTTCCAAGGCTTCTCCCGGAGGCAGGCCAGGTTTAGCTTCAGTTGGTGTCACTCCTAGTTCTTCAGGATCTGTGCCCAAGAAGCATATGCTTAAAATGGCAGAAGATTTGATTACTTTGATTAGAGGTTCTTTGCCCCCTCCTGATAAGAGACCTAGGGTGGAACCTGAGTTGGGGAGTTTTGAGCAGGCTTCGGATGTTTCAGAGTCTTCGGCTGAAGACTTGCAGGAGTATTCTCCTTATTCTGATTCTGATGTGGATGATTCTACTCCTTCTGCTTCTCCTCCTGAGGATTTTTCTTTTCAGAGACTCTTCACTCCATGAGGGAGCATTTTAAGTGGGAAGGTCAGGACTTTTCTGATTCCAGGAAAAGGCTTAGGGAATTTTTGTTTTTACCCCAGCATAGGCCTTTGGCTATACCTCCTGTTCTGGATGTTGTGGAAGATGTGTTTGCAGAGGCTTCTCTTAATCCTGATTCTTTGCCTCCTGCTCCTGTTAAACCGGATAGGTATTACAGGGTGCCTGAAGCTCATAAGTATCTTTTTAAGAGTCCTAGGGCGGACCCAGAAACGGTTAGTCAGGGGCCTAAGGGTGTTAAGGCTTCTGTTGTTAAAAATCCGGTTCCTCCAGATAAAGAGGCCAGGGCTTTGGATAGATGGGGAAAGAAAGTCTATACTTCTTCCACCCTTGCTATGAGGGCTTTGAATTGCCAGTTTCACATGTTGAAATACCAAAACTTATCTACTTTCTCAATTGAAGTCTAAGGTAGATGCTCTGGCGGAAGGTATTGAGTGTAAAGAGTTACAAGATTTAGTACATGTTTCTGAACAGGTGGGTAAGCATTCTTTGCAATGTGGTTTTGATGCTGTACAGGCCTCGTCTAGGGTGGCTGCCACTGGGTCAGTTCTTCGCAGGCACGCCTGGCTGAGGGATCAGAATTTATCTGACCATGTTAAGACAAGGATTTTAGATGCTCCTTTACAATCTGATGTGTTGTTTGGTTCACCTGTTGAGGCAGTCTTAAAGAAAATGGAAGACAAGGCTAAGTCTTTGCAGACTGTTAAAGATTTTTTGCAAGTTCAGCCTCCGAAGTTTAGTAGAAATTGGCCTACCAAGGGGTGGACGTATCCTTATGATTCCCAGTCTAGGGGTAGATCTAGACGTGGTAGGGGCAGAGCTCAGGGCTCTTTCAGGCCTAGAACAGGAAGTTCTCCTGCACAGTCTTCGGGTGAGGGCACTGGTCAGTCCTTTCGTAAACAGACCCAATGACCTACCTTTTCAGCTGCCAGAGCCTTCTCATCTGGCAGCACCTTTGGGAGGAAGGTTGACACTTTTCAAGGAAAATTGGAGTTTAATTACCCAAGACAGATGGGTATTGGATATCATACACCAAGGTTACAGGTTTTATTTCCATACCTTGCCTCCTTTCAAAGGCATGCCAGACATTCCTCCTCAGCAAAGAATAGAGGCTCACAAACAAATTTCTCTGTTACTTCAAATAGGGGCCATACAGCCAGTCCCTATGCCAGAAGTGGGCCTAGGATTTTATTCTCGCCTGTTCCTAGTACCAAAGAAGGGGAACACGTGGAGACCAATTTTGGATTTATCTATCCTCAACACTTATCTGGACATTCCCAAGTTCAAAATGTTGACGTTACAACAGCTTTTACCTCTGCTGGGCAAAGATCATTGGATGGTAACTTTGGATCTCAAGGAGGCTTACCTTCATGTTCCTATCAGACAGAGTTGCAGGAAGTATCTGCGTTTTCGGGCTGGGACTTCTCATCATCAGTTCTCTGCATTGCCCTTTGGCTTATCTACTGCGCCCAGAGTGTTCACGAAAGTTCTGGCTCCAGTGATAGCTTTCTTCAGGCTAAAAGGAATACAGATCTATCCTTATTTGGACGATTGCCTGATTCTGGCTCAAGGAAGGGACGAGCTTCTTCATCATTTGGAATATGTGATAGCAGTGCTAAGATGCCTGGGGTATTCTGTGAACGAAATAAAGTCCAGTCTAGTACCCTCTCAGGACATGTGCTTTCTGGGTGTAAGACTGAATACAGCATCCCAGATGGCCTTTTGACCCCGGACAAACAAAATAATCTTTCCCTTTACTTTCATCAATTGTCTCATCAGTCCAGGCTGACTGCAAGGACAGTCCTTCAAGCCTTGGGGTTCATGGCATCTTGTATTCTGGTGCTTCCCAATGCCAAACTGCATATGAGGAAGCTACAATGGTATCTCAAAAATGTATGGACACAGCACTGCCAGGATCTGGACACTGTCATTCAAATAATACCTTGCATTCAAAAGGAGTTTTTGTGGTGGGCTCAGGAATGTCACCTAAACAAGGGACTCTCTGTGACCCGGCCAGAGGCGAGTCAGATTCTAACGACAGATGCCTCAGACAAAGCTTGGGGAGCTCATCTAAATGGAAAGTGGATACAAGACAAGTGGCCTGCCAGACTACAACATCTACATATCAACTTGAAGGAGATGTTAGCAGTCCAGTTTGCATTAATAGCTTTCAAGGATTTACTTCTTCCAGGACAGGTGTTGATTCTAACAGACAACACAACTGTCATGTGGTACATCAACAAGCAAGGGGAACACATTCTTATCCTCTATGCAGGCAAGCGATGATTTTGTGGGAGACTGCTCTCAGTTTACAGCTAAATCTTCAGGCAAGGTTTCTGCCGGGAGCACAGAACTCCTTAGCAGATGTGTTGAGCAGACGAATTATGGATCCCCACGGTGGAAATTGGATCCTCATGTATTTCAGAAATTGACAGTGTCATGGGGAACTCCAGACATAGATCTGTTCGCTTCTCCACTAAACCACCAGCTGCCAAAGTTTTGCACGAAAAGGTTTCATCCCACAGCTTGGAAAGTGGATGCTCTTTCTTTCAACTGGAGCAATCTTCATGTGTATGCCTTTCCTCCTCTGCCTCTCCTCCCAAAGGTACTGCTAAAGGTCAGACAGGACAAGCCAAGGATGATTTTAATAGCTCCAGATTGGCCTCGACAGCACTGGTACCCATTACTGAGAAGTCTGGTACGGGAGCCTCCATGGCCTTTGCCTTCGATTCCACACCTGTTGTCTCAGGAGGACAGTCATTTACTCAATGTCAAGCTTCACTCTCTTCACCTAACAGCCTGGCATATTCTGTTTTGAACCATAGAGGGTCTCAACTTCCACAGCAAGTTTTGAATGTTATTTTGGAAGCTAGAAGGCCTAGTACAAGGAAAAGTGTACGCAGATAAATGGAAGAGATTTTTATTTTGGAGTGCAGCAAAGGATTTTGATGTTTCTGAGCCTAATTTGAGTGTGGCTCTTCAATATCTTACTGAGTTACTGGACAAAGGTTTGTCCTTCTCTTCTATTAAGGTTCATGCTGCAGCAATTTCGGCTCACTATGACTGTGACCCACCATTGTTTTCTCATCCTTTGTTCAAGCAATTTCTTAGAGGGGCAAAGAATATAAGACCCCCACGTAGAGCTCCTACTCCTGCTTGGGATCTCAATTTTGTGTTGGAGAAACTCACTCTACAACCTTTTGAGCCTGCAGCTACTACTGAGTTGAAATATTTATCATGGAAGACTGCTTTTTTGTTGGCCATTACTTCTGCAAGAAGGGTTTCTGAATTGCAGGCCCTTATGGCGGTTGAGCCTTTCTTAATTTTCCATAAGGATAGGGTATCTTTGCGTACTAATCCTTCCTTTATGCCTAAAGTGGTTTCTAGTGTGGCTTTAAACCAAACTATTCATTTGCCTACTTTTTATGCAAATCCCCAAAATAAAGGGGAAAAGATTTTGCACACTTTAGATGTACACAGGCAGTTGCGATATTATTTGAGCAGAACTAAAGGGTTCAGGCAGTCTCAGCAGTTATTTGTTTCTTTTGCTTTGAGTTCTCTGGGCAAGCCTGTGTCAAAACAAACTATTTCTAAATGGATTGGGTTTTGCATTGCTTTCTGTTAATCCCATCATGGTAAGGAGATTCCAGCTGGGATTAGGCCTCATTCCACTAGGGCTACTGCCACTTCGACAGCCTTTTTAAGGGGGGTGGCAACTAAAGATATTTTGGAGGCAGCTACTTGGAGTTCAGTGCATACTTTCTCTAAGCATTATCACCTTCCACTTTACTCTAAATCTAGGGCTGGTTTTGCCACTGCTATTTTACAGGGCATTTTGGCAGCTCCTGCTTCTTTATAGTTTTGCCATCCTCCCTTACCTCTGCTTTGGGATTCTACCCAAGTGTAAGGACTGCAGCAATGTGAGATGAAGAACATAGTACAGTTTTGTACCTACCATAAATGTAGATGTTCGAAGATCCACATTGCTGCAGTCCAATTTACCCTCCCTCCTTCCCCTCTGTGGTTAGAGGCGGTTGTGTGGGTTGGGTTGTAAATATTGTGTATATTGTGTATTTTGTACATATTATTAGTGCAAGGGTGGTTGGTTCGTTGTTTGCTGTCTTTTGGTTTTGACCTTTCTTTTTAGGGTCTTCTGACATCTGGGGCAAGAAAAGACTGAGGATATGACGTCGGTCATGCGCATTTGTACCCTGACGTCCTGATGTCAGTCTAATGCGCCTTGACCGACGTCAGCCTTATACTTTGATATTCGGGCCGACCAAGGACAGCGGACTACCCAAGTGTAAGGACTGCAGCAATGTGGATCTTCGAACATCTACATTTATGGTAGGTACAAAACTGTACTTTTGGCCTACTTTACTTAGTGTTACTTCTGCTTTTCTCGACTTTATCTCATCTTGCAGTACCTGTGCCTGCTTTTGACACCTTGGTTACTGTGTTGCAGCATTAGTGGCTGTTGTACAAATATGTCCTGTAACATTTATTGTCTGTTGTGCTAGCTTCCTCTTGGAATCTTACTTATGACCCTTAGAATTGTGCTGTGGCACGAGTCCCTGATAATCAGGCACTCTTATACTGTATTGAACATCTCTTGGATTGTGCTGTTGAAGCCGTGCCTGCTGTTCAGTCAGTCCTTATAAAGATGCACTATATTGAGCTAGACTTGCTCTGTGTCATATTATACATTATTATGCTGTGGTGCACTGCTTTCTCTTTCCCTTTATATATCATGCAGCTTCCCTTTACATTCTAGATAGTCTAAGGCTCACCAAGATTCTGTAGCTTCACAAACCATATACCACTAGGCACATCTAGATCAGCTTTTGGTCCTTTGTCTGCTGTTGCTCATTTTGCTCAATTTTTCTCTGGGTCCTCCATATCCTTTTGCTCATTTGTTGCTTGACTTCTAAAAGTCGTAGTCCTGAAGAAGTGTACAAATTGCTCATGCTTACTGACTACTATTTGCCATTACCACAAAATAAGTCCACATGTGAGAGGTGCATATACTCATTACAGCTAGAGCCAAACCTCTCACATCAACTGCTTATTACCCATACTAACACTACACTGTTGTATTGCAAGGCAAATAGAAAGCCATCCTATGCTGAGGTGCTGAAAAATCACTTCAAAAGTCAGATTCTCTCCATAAATGTATTTTTTTATCCCAAAACCATTTTATTTAAATACGTTTTCATTGGAGCAGAGAAAGTAAAATAGAAAGTTCACATACAAAATAAAATAAAAAATAGACAGCAAGCCTGCCTGATGACAAAATCAAAACCAAATAAGTCATTAATAGTAAATAGTAAGTAATATGATAATAGTAGTAATACAGCCCCCCCTTAAAGACTCTAATACTGTGCTTTAAGTAACGTAGCAAAGCATTCAAGGACTAAAATCACTAGCAGACCAGAGATAACCATATCATAGGAGGTTACTAGGCTACTGGCCCTGAGGCCCTTATAAGCCTAGACAAGAGTTTAGCCCATGTTTAGACAAGTCAGCACCCAATGCCTCTGTCCAGCAGGGGCATGGGTGGAATCCCAGGGGTATATTTTCTATTTCCCATGCAGTTATCCAGGTTGAGCTTAAAAAGGGGTAAAGAGGTATTCTGCTTGATGTGTAGAGGCAGTCTATTCCATAGATAAGGGAGTCTCTGGGACACAAATCAGAAATGCAGCCATAAGTGTTTTTAACCTTTCTAAGCATCTGTATAGGACACCATGCAGTCTTCTCATTAGTAAATATATTTTATGTGGAGGTTTTAACTGGAGAGATTTTTGGATAATTTAAATATATCAGAATCGCATTCACTGATAATGGTTGAAGTCTATTTTGCAGTGATCTAGTATTTTGTCTGTCAGGACAACAGTGAAGGTAATATGTTTACCTTTTGAAAACGATAGCGACATCATAAGAATTGCTTTGTGCCTAGTTAAGCTTATTTACAGTACCACTTTTTGACAAGTTGGGACTGTATTCATCCCTGATAAAGAAGAAAACTTGGAGTCGCTAAGTACTTTAGAATTAACATGGAATAACAAGCAGAGTATTTCTAATAGTCTATAATATGATAGGTAAACATTTTTGGAGTATAGTAGACATTGTATACCTTCATAACCTGTGAGTGTAGCAGTTTAATGAAATGTATAGCTTTATAAAACCTCCATCCAACAGACCAGTCATTTGTGACATTAGCCTCCTTTAGATACATACCTTATAAAAAGCCACAAAAATGAGTTACATCAAATAATGTGTTAAACTATAATTGGTAGTATCTTAAGGGAGGGGGCACTGGTGGTCTGTGCCTAAAAAGTTTTTAAAAATGTTAGTCTCTTAGGAGAGTAAACAAAGGTGAGTATATTTTAGTTATGCTTGTTTTACCAGAATAACTGATGTTAAGTTGTCCAATCTCACCTTCGTTCTTGCTGTATGGGTTCGGAGCCAATCCTTGGCTCTGACTCTGCCACTTACTATAGCTCAAGAGCTCTTTACTGGTTTGAGGCTACTCCTTATCCCAGATCTCATTTACCGCTTTAGCTGCGAGGTTGCGTCAGTACTGGCTCAGGCTTAGTATAACTCTTTTCTCTATTTAAATTCAAATAATTTGCTTTAAAAAATGATATATATTTTCTCTCTTGTAGTATTTTGTAAGTTTCTTTAATTGTAAACCCCTTATCTCGCCCTTGTGTTTTTTGTGCTATGTTGGCCGTTGCCCCTTAGTTGCTAGGCCTTCTGTTGTTCCCTGAACTCGTTTAACTTAGAGAGTGTCCCCCCCCCACTTAAGGACAGCCGTTTAAGTTAGAGGCTCTCCTTTAAGGTCTTTATTAATATAATTTTTAGTTTACTATTGTAATGCGTCTTTTTGGTACTTCAAAATATTTAAGGAAGTTAAAACCTCAGGTTTTAAGAAGTGTGACTCATGCTGTCAGAAGATGTCTCTGACAGATTGGGCACACTAGTTGTGTTTACTGCTTGGGGGCTCTACACCTGCAGGACTCTGCTCTATTTGTCATGCCTTTAGTCCATGGGTCCTGCAGGAGCGGAAAAAGAAGCTAATCCTCCGTGGATTGTTAAAACAGGATTCTCCGGCTAAAGCATCTCAACCAGTGAAATCTTTGAAACCAGTCAAGCCGTCGGCTTCATGTTTGGAACCGAGCTGTGAGCTTGACAAACCAAGACTACTCCTCCGTCAGCTCCAACTGTTACTTCGGAGCCGTCTCAGAGCCACAAACGAGCTAGGTCTCCTTCATTTGAGCCAATTCACTTGGTGCCACAATCACCCTTCCTTTAAATCAAAGCCAGTCATCGCTCATCTTCCCACTCCTCTCGATCCTCGAGGTTATTGGATCAGGATGTGGAGAGTGTGTTCAGTAGGTTGCTGAAGTCACAGGCCCTTGCTAAAATGCTTTCGAGCTCGCCTCAACAGGCTTCAGCTCCATCCGATTTGATTTCAGTTCCTCCTCCGACTATGCTTAGTTCGGAGCCGGAGTCCATGGATGCTCTGATGGTGGTTTCTTTGGCTCCGATGACATCCTCTTTGGCTCCGATTTACCTCGGTTCTTCCTCCCATCAAGGTATCTGGGTGCCGAAGCTCTCTCGTCTTCTCGGGGGGGGGGGGGGAGTGGCATCGGACCCTTGTCGGACCACGCTCTCCGTCTGAACGTCGGTCTAGTTGAGCTCGGCTCCCACATCCGCCTCTGAGCTGTTGCCCTCGGCGCAGAGTGGGATTCCGGTCTCTTCGGAGCCCTCTTTGGGTCGAGACCGTGATCCTTTCAAGGTCATGCGGAGAGTGCTGTCCCCACAGACGGCCCCACTATCTGTTCCATCGGCTCCGTTCCCCTCGGTGCCTGTGACCACCTCTGCTCCTCCTCCAGCCCCAAAGCGTAGGGAACCTATGCCCCAGAACACCCCATTGGGTGAACCCTCTTCTTCCGAAACCTCCCCAGAGCATTCTGAGCAGGCTTTCCAGAAGAAAAAGTGCAAGAGGAAGCGCCAAGACTCCCCTGAGTCTGTCACCTCAGATATTGACCTGGATGAATCGGAGGGGTCCCCAAGGTCCCCCTCTGAAGATGTTTCCTTTTCGGACATCCTTGAGATTCTCAGGCAGGGGCGTAGCTGGACTTCCCTAGCCCCATCCAAGGACTAGTCTGTATACCTGGACGCATTTGGTTCCCGACCTTCCACCTCCTGGGTGTCTCCGCCTTTTGATCCACTCATGTCTGTAGTGTCTCGAAAGGCTTGGTCAGGTCAAGATTCCATGGGACCTGTTTCGTGGAGACCCAATAAATTTATCACAGCTCCCCAAGACAAACAATTCTTGACTAAAGGTGTCCCAGTTGATGACATGGTGGTAGCAGCAGCCACAGAGAGAGAGTTAGCTCCACCGAATAAAGACTCTCGTATGATGGACAGATAATGGGAAGCAAATGTTTTCATCAGCGACCTTCTCCCTTAGGTTCCTGAACTATCTTTCCCATTTTACTAGGCTTCAGAGGGATCTCCTAAAAGAGCTTGGAGATACAGTACAAGATCCCACAGCTGGGGGAGCTTCAGCCAAGGTAGCTACCCAGCTGGTGACTCTAAATTCAATAGTCAACTCCTCCATGAGGCTTATTTCATACGCAGCCGATGGAGCGAGCCAGAGCTGCCGGAACAGGAGTGGCTCTTGGGATACATTCTTGGATGCGGCTGTGTCAGTTTGCGGAACCTTTCAGAACGTCCTTCACCAATACCTCCTTTGGCCCTTCTCTCTTTGGGCCTCAGGTGAAAGACACACTTACCAGGTGCCAGCAAGATGCGCTCTAATGTCTGAGTCTGCTTTTCCACTCCTACCAGACCATACCCAAAGGGTCAGAAGGGTGGAAAGATGTGGTTTCGAAAAACCCAGGGACCCTTGCCTGATGCACGTGGTGAATTTTCTCCCACGGGCAGAGGGGGGAATAATAACAATGGCAGACGCCGCCCTCTTGGCAGAGGGGGTCCGCAAAATCAGGGTGACAGAGATACGTTCTCTTCCAAACCATATCAACATCCCTGAAGGGATGCCTGACTGCTCAACTCTGGAGGCTTTCATTGTACCCAATCGCCTGACAAAATATTACAAAAGACAAATAGGTACTATCCATTATATCTGGGGGTTACAAGATTCCCTTCCATCAACCCCCTCTTGTTTCAAAAAAATCCATCCTAGATGTTCCACACAATCTAAGGTATCAGGCAGTCACAGAAGTTTCAAGACTGCTTGAAAAAAGTCATCCAGGAAGTCCCGCAGACCAAGTATGATCCGGAACTTACTCAAGATTCTTTTTAGTGCCCAAAAAGACAGGGGACTGGAGACCAATTCTGGATCTCAGCAGGTTAAACAAATCCGTACAAAAAGAAAAGTTCCAGATGGTAACACTGCAGTCCATTCTCCCCTTTCTGGGTCAGGACAACTGGATGTGCTCCATAAATCTTCAGGATACGTACTATCATATAAAAGTGGGCAGACAGTCCAGGAGATTTCTATGCTTCTGGCTAGGGGCCAGTCATTACCAATTCAGAGCTCTGCCCTTTGGTCTCACCACAGCCCCCAAGGTGTTCACCAAATGCATGGCAATAGTTACGGCTCACTTGAGACGTCTAGAATTTCAGGTGTTTCCTTATCTGGATGACTGGCTCCTCACTGCTATCACCAGGCAACAACTTAGAGGCACGAGATTACACCATCACATCCTGTGCTCAACTAGGCATCACAATAAACTTTAAAAAATCTGCCTTGTTGCCCTGTCGATCTATTGCATACATGGGAGCAGAGCTAGACACAAGAAAAATGATTGTAAAATTGCCTCAGGAAAGAGTTTCCATTATTCGACAACAGGTGTCACTTCTCCTGAGGAGCAAAATAATTCAAGTAAAATATGTTCTTCAAGCTCAAGGGTCCATGGCAGCAGCCATTCTTCTAGTTCCCGTAGCACGCTTTCACATGAGAATCCTTCAGTGGCTTCTTTTCACACAGTGGTCTTTCCAGTAATTACCCATGTCTCATATGTTGCTAATTATGGAATCTTGCAAAAGACACCTTTCCTGGTGGATAGTCTCCCCACTAGTGACTCAGGGCAGACCTTTCATGGAATCCCATCCAGTTGCCACAGTGACCATGGACGCTTTTATCTAGGGAAGACCATCCAAGGCACTTGGCAACCTCAGGAGTACCACTTGCACATCAACGTCCTGTAGATGAGAGCGGTGCTCCTAGCGTTGCAAGCTCTTCAAGACTCTCTCCCTGCCGGGACTATGGCAATACAGACGGACAACATGTCAGTGGTTTGGTACATCAACAAACAGGGCGGAACCAGTTCTTACCCCTTGTGCCGAGAGGCCCTCAGACTGTGGCAATGGGCGATTTCCTCCCAATGTTTTCTGACAGCAATGCATATCCCTGGGACATCCAACGTAATAGCGGACAGGCTCAGCAGGGCTATCCTCATGCCTCACAAGTGGTCTCTGAAACAGGAAATTGTGTATCTTATTTTCCGCAAATGGGGCCAGCCTTGCTGCGATCTCTCCCCTCAACAACAAATGCAGCAGCTACTTCTCCCTTGTTCCTCCTCCAGGTCAGACACCCAGGGACGCTCTAGTCCATGATTGACCTCAGGGACTCCTTTATGCATTTTTCCCCTTTCCCCTAATTCCAAAAGTCATTCAGAAAGCAAAATCGTTGGGTTGCAAGATGATCCTCATTGCCCTCTATTGGCCTCGACAGATTTGGTTTCCGTTCCTTCACCCCCCACCTTCTAGCCCAGCCTTGGATTCTGGACCCAGTACAGGACCTCATGATTCATCAATCAGGTGGGCTACACCAATCCCTCAAGCTCACAGCTTGGTTACTCCACTTCCAATCCTAGCCAGGCTCCCCACTATTTCCCCTGCAGTGTGTGATATTGTTTCCTCCCGTAAGACAACTACAAGGAAAGTCTATGCTAGCAAATGGAAAAGGTTCTCTTACTGGCAGAATCCAGGAATTTAGATCCTTTTACATCTCCTGTACACGAGATTTTGGATTTCTTAGCAATACTGTTTCATTCTGGTGCAGCTGCTGCTACCATCAGAGTACAATTGGTTGCCATTTCAAATTTTCACATCGGAGTTTCCAACTCGAGCATAATGTCTCACAAACTCTGTAAGGCCTTCATGAGAGGTACATCTCTACTTAGACCCCCAGTGAAAGAACCCCTTCCACCTTGGGATCTCAATTTGGTTTTGGGCCTCGTTGATACTGCCACCCTTTGAACCAGCAGCATCATGTTCCTTGAAATTTCTCTCTTGGAAAACTCTCTTCCTAGTTGCTATTACTTCTGCCAGATGCGTTTCAGAACTTCATGCACTGTGTGTTCGCCCTCCATACCTAGTTTTTCACAGACAGAGTTTCTCTGAGAACCAACCCATCTTTTCTACCTAAAGTTTGTTCAGAACACAATTTGAATCAATCCATTGAACTTCCTGTCTTTTTCCCTAATCATTCCAACAAAGCAGAATACAGATTACACCAATTGGATGTGCATAGACAACTGCGTTTCTATCTCCATAGAACTAAAAAGATGAGAAAATCAGATCAGTTGCTCCTTTCATTTGCTAACAACAAGCAAGGCCTTCCAGTTTCTAAAGTAACCTTGTCAAAATGGTGATCAGACACCATTGCCCATACCTACCATTTGCGACAAAAAGATCTTCCAGCAAAACCCAAAGGCATTCCACCAGGTCAGTAGCTACTTCGGTAGTGTTTCAATCTAGATTGCCCATAGATTCAGTTTGTGCAGCAGCTACTTGGGCAGATCCTCATGCACTCATTTCTCATTACAAAGTAGATGTGGCCTCCCGGGGCAGGGCTTCTTTTGGTTCCACGGTTCTGAAGAGTCTGTTCTAATGAGGCACTCAGGATTGAGGTGCTAGGGATGTTGTCCCATCCAGCAAGAATGAAGGCGAGATTGGACAACTTAACATAAAGAAGTTATGTACCTACCATAACGTTCCATGTTAGTTGTCCTTTTCTCGCCTTCCTTATTGCGTCCCTCCCTCCTTCCCCCTTCCCCGAGGATCGAGAGGAGTTACTCAATGGTTTCACTGGCTTATTTGTTTTGTTATTAGTTGCTTCCCAAGCAAACTATGACAATTAACTGTATATCCAGGTTTATTAATGGATTATCTTCTATGATTGTCTAGTGTGTCAAATGAGATCTGGGCAGATGACGATGGGCATTCTGGCATAAGGGATAGCCTCGAGCCAGTAAAGAGCTCTCGAGCTATAGTAAGTGGTCGAGTCGGAGCCGAGGATTGGTTCCGAACCCATCCAGCAAGAAGGAAGGCGAGATGAAGGACAACTAACATGGAACGTTATGGTAGGTACATAACTTCTTTTTATGAACAATCTGGAAGGCAGACAGGGTACTATTTGCAATAAAATCTCCTACTTATAATTTTTCTTTATACATATAGGCTTATCTCATTATTCAGTGTCAGGTTAGGATTTAAGCAAACCGGATAAAATATGGCTGCTGAAAATGTCCAGTAAAAATTGCAATGCTGACACTAAATTGCATAATTGCTTGGTAAGGGATTTTTTAGAAATGTAAGACAAAAAGAAAAACAGGATAACAGTTGGGTTAAAATTTTTAGATTACATGATTGAATGCAATTTTCCTCTTTCTCTCCTACCTTTCTCAGCCAACCACTGAAGGACCATCTTCCTTGTGGTTTAGGGGCGTTTTGTTTTCCCAACTGCCTTCCCTCATGAGGCAGGACAACATGACTCCTCTCCCTTGCGAGGCAGGACAACATGACTCCCCTCCCTTGCGAGATGGGACAATACATCTCCCCTCGCTTGTGAGGGGGCGGGGCGACTTGTCTCCCCTCCCTTGCCAGGTTGGGCAACGTGTCTCCCCTCCCTTGCCAGGCGGGGCGACGTGTCTCCCCTCCCTTGCCAGGCGGGGCGACGTGGGCTCCCCCTCCCTTGCCAGGCGGGGCGACGTGGGCTCCCCCTCCCTTGCCAGGCGGGGCGACGTGGGCTCCCCCTCCCTTGCCAGGCGGGGCGACGTGGGCTCCCCCTCCCTGGCCAGGCGGGGCGACGTGGGCTCCCCCTCCCTGGCCAGGCGGGGCGACGTGGGCTCCCCCTCCCTGGCCAGGCGGGGCGACGTGGGCTCCCCCTGGCCAGGCGGGGCGACGTGGGCTCCCCCTCGCTGGCCAGGCGGGGCGACGTGGGCTCCCCCTCGCTGGCCAGGCGGGGCGACGTGGGCTCCCCCTCGCTGGCCAGGCGGGGCGACGTGGGCTCCCCCTCGCTGGCCAGGCGGGGCGACGTGGGCTCCCCCTCGCTGGCCAGGCGGGGCGACATGGGCTCCCACTTCCTTGACAAGGCAGGACGACACTGTCCTCCCCCACTTCCTTGACAAGGCAGGACGACACTGCCCTCCCCCACTTCCTTGACAAGGCAGGACGACACTGCCCTCCCCCACTTCCTTGACAAGGCAGGACGACACTGCCCTCCCCCACTTCCTTGACAAGGCAGGACGACACTGCCCTCCCCACGTCCTGAGGCGGTACGGTATACATGCTGTTGAAGCAGGGCCTGTATCAATTGCATGCTTCTGCACACCTGCTTAGCTGCAGTGGCTTAGTAAGATCATCTTGCTGTTCGATTGATAAATTAATGCTGCACCTTCTCTGTGCAGAAGGTGGTGCTTATCAAAGAGGCATCTGTATAACCCTTACAGTAAATTGTGCAAGTGTTTTTTTGGTTAGTTGCATGTGTAGTGATTTAAATATTTTTACCAAAGTATAGCACAGATGAATTGTGACCTATTTTCAAGATGTTATTTTCTGGCCATCTCCTGCAGTACCCAGACTCCCTGTTAAAACCTGGAGCACAGTTGGGGCTTTGTATTTTTGTGTCATGGAACTTAGACAGTTGTAGGGTCTTGTCCCACAATGGAGACCAGTGATCTGATGATGTCAATTTTCATTCTATGCTTAACTCATGGTTCAGATGAAATCCTCCGGATCTTACTCGGCCGTTGCTAAAGTTCATGGCAACCAAAAACTCTTGAACTTCTCCTTAACCCACAGTGCACCAACCCCAATAACCTCAGATCTATTTTGCCGCTTTCAGCGAAAGATGTGGTTTCCAACACTCTCAAGCGATATTTAGATAAGTTTGTAAAAACATGCTTTATTACCTTAGTTCTTTTTGTATATTTAGATTAAGTATTCATCTTACCTGTGTCACACTTATTTGCATCTGTTCTAATTCTCATATTTTCTGTTCTTTCTTGTACCTTGAGTACCTCTTGATACTATTGCTAGTATCTTGTCCATAGTACTACAATTTTATGTAGCTTTCTGATACCATTGTTGTTGGTAGTTCTCCCTTTTATTTTAAAAAAAAAAAAAAAAAGGTAGTAGAAATAGTAGTGAATATTTTCTCCTTGATGACTAACTTTGTTAGTGCAAGTATGGCAGATAAAGCTCCGGCAGCCTTTAAAAATGTACTAAATATGAGCATAGGCTCCCCTTTTCAGATGCCAACACTTTGTGTCTAATGTTTAGGGCCACTTTGCTTGTAGGAAAATTGCTCTATTTGTCATGGTTTCAACCCCAGGGCTTTGAATGAGTGCAAAAACAAATTGATTCTAAAGGGCCTTTTGCCATCATCTTTTGGAGACTGCTATATCCAGAGATAAATCTCCAAAAACTAAAACGAAGACAAAATAATCTAAGTCCTTTTCTCTGAAGCAGCCTTCTGCTGCTGCTTCAGAATCTTCAAAGAAAAGGTCTCACAAAGATCTAGTCTCACCCTTGGATCCAGTGAAGCTGAAAATGTCTGATCCAACTCCTTCGTATCCAAAAAAAAATTTAACTGATCCATCTTTCTTGGATCCAACATAATCCAACTCTGATCGTACTGTTGCTGGTCCATCAACTCCTATTATCTTACCAAGGACTAGGTATTCACCCTCTGTGGATCCAGTACCCTCTAGGGTACCTTCCACATTTCTGGACAGACCCAGGTCCCCTTTGGTGTTTTCCACTTGTTCTACCAGAAGTCTCTCAGAGGAAGATGTGGAAAGAGTGGTGAGGAAGATTCTATGCGCAGAAGACAGATTGGTGTTCCTTTGGCTCCTACCCCTCTGAGTCAGGAGGTCTGTTTTTCTGTTACATCCCCACTACAACTTCCTAATCTGACTCCTTCAGCTATATGAATCCCTGGTTCCTAGCTGTCTGGATCGATTTGGCTTGGATCTGAGGATTGCTTTATCCTCTGATGCAAAGCTTTCTCTGAGTGCTTCGATCCCATCTGATCTGGAGAGCTCTTGGAGCTGAGGCCTCCCTGCTGGATCGGACATGTTGCAGTTGACTCCAAAGCTTTCAGAGCCTTGGTACTGGATAGCTCTGCTCCGGCTTCCAACTTGGGGATTTTGCCCTCTGCTGGAGTAGGCTTCTGTCTGAAAGTTGGCCTTTTTGGATCCAAGGTCTTCCCTTTCTCCAAGGGCGATCTGTGCAGACAGTTTTCTCTGCCTCGGCATAACAGATGGATCCAACCCCCTCAGATCCAAAATGTGCAACCTTGATGTGTCTGCACTCGGAGCCTTCCTAAGTATTGCCACAGTGACCGCCAGTACCAAGATCCCAGGCTTTCACACAGGGGAGTTTGATTTCTTCTTCTGATACCTCTCCACAGCATCCCACTGAGGAGGTCCCCAAGAAGATAACGCACCTAGACTCACCAGAGGAGTCTATCACAGAAGATACAGATTTAGATGAAAGTGAAGGGTCCCCATGGTCACCTCCTTGAAGATGTCTCATTCGGAGACATCCTAGAAATCCTTAAGCAGAGAGGTGGCTGGACGTCCAGCAACCCTTCATCCAAGGAGTCCATATTCCTGGAGGCTTTTGGTACTAGTCATCTACTTCCTGGGTGACTCAGTCTGCCGATGAGCTCATCTCTCAGTGGGCATGGAATCAACCCAACACCATTGAGCCTATATCTTAGAGACCAGATAAAATTATGGCACCACTTGTGGACAAGCAATTTTGGGGAAAATGGGTGCCCGTTGATGCCATGGTTGTAGCCACGGCCACCAGAAAGGAACTTGCCGAGGAGAGTTCCACTGTCCATCCACCCCCTCAACAAGGAGTCTCTGGCAATGGACAGAGTCGGGAAGTGTGTCTATGCTTCAGTAACCTTCGCTTTAAGGTCACTGAATTATTTGGTACGTTTAACAAGACTTCAGAGGGATTTGATTAAGGAGCTGTCAAATATCCTCTCAGGATCTGTTTCTGAAGAATTTCAGCTATCTGTGACTTCTCAGTTGGTTACCCTGCAATCCATTTCTAATTCTTCCATGAGGTTGATTTTGCATATAGCTGAAGGCACCTCAGGGGCAGCGAGTTCAGGCATTTCCATTAGGAGGTGTGCCAGGACACCCTTATGTGGTTTGGTGGAGCCGTTCAAGTCCTTGTTCATCAATGCTTCCTTTGACAGCACATCTTTGGCCTCAAAGTGAAGGACACACTATCCAGGTGTGAAAAGGATGGAAAGACTATGTCTGCCGTGGGCATATATTTTTCAACCCCTCAAAGAATGTTTTCTAGGAATCGAAAGATGTAAGTTCAAGAAGTCTCGGGGTCCATTTCAGGACACATGTGGAAGAAGTTCCACTGAGGCAGAGGAGGGAACTCTAATGGATGATGATTCCCCCACAGTAGAGGTGGCCTGCAAAACCAGGGGTCCAGAGAATCATTCATTGACAGACCCTACCAGCGTTCCTGAAAGGATGCCCAATTGCCCACTTCCTGAGGCAGTTGGGGGTCAGTTATTTGTCCCTGCACCAGAGAGCCTGGCTAGACCTAACAAAAGATACTTGGGTGCAGAGGATTATTTCTAGTGATTATACAATTCCTTTTTGCTGTCCTTCTCCAAACTCAAGAAAAGTCCCCGATGTACTACCCAGTCAGAGGGAACAAGCAGCTATCCAAATTCAAAAGCTGCTAGAAAGAGTTATCCAAGAGGTCCCACCAGACCAGATATAATCTGGAACTTACTTAAGGTTCTTTAGTGCCAAAGAAAACGGGACTGAAGACCAATTTTGGATCCTAGCAACTTAAACAAGTCAATTAAGTAAACCAAGTTTTGGATGGTTATGGTTCAATTCATTCTCCCATTTCTGAACAAGGATGACTGGATGTTCTTGATAGACCTTCAGAATGCGTACTATTGTATAAAGATGAATAGATGATCCGGAAGGTATTTACGCTTCCGGCTTGGAGTCAGTCATTACCAGTTCAGAGTTCTGCCCTTTGGACTCACCACAGCTCCCAGGGTGTTTACAAAGTGAGTGACAGTAATAGCAGCTCACTTGAGACTGCAAGGATTCCGGGTGTTTCCATATCTTCATGACTGGCTCATTTCCGCTCTAACCAGGCATCAACTGAAAAGAGCAAGAGATCAGGTTCTCCAGAGTTGCTCTCTTCTGGGGCTAACCATAAACTACAAAAAGTCTCAACTGAAACCAACTCAAAGTGTAGAATTCATATGAGAGATAGTCAACACAAAGTCAACCATAGATTCATTACCACCCTCAAGAGTTCAGACCATAAGATCACGGGTTAGAAAGACAAGCTGCAGTACCAAGATTTCAGTCTGTAAGGTCTGTCAGGGTCTGGGTTCAATGGCAGCAGCAATAATATTAGTATCTTTAGCCAGATTTTATATGAGAATTCTTCAGTGGATGCTAGCCACACAATGGTCAGTACTTTACCAACCCATGTTTTATCAGGTACAAATAACTTGGATATGCAAGAGAGATCTCAGGTGGTGGATTCAATCAGATCAGGTTCTACAAGGCTGTCAGTGTCCCCAGCCCAAGACCATAGTGACCAAGGATGCTTCCCAGCTGTGGTGGGAGGAGCATTTTCTGGGAAACTAAGGCAATTTGTCCTGAGCACTCCCCCGAGGCCAACTTGCATATCAATGTCCTAGAGATGAGAACAGTGATTTTAGTGTTCCAGAATGCATTCCCTTTGAGAACAATTACAATTCAAACAGACATGTCAGTAGCTTGGTACATCAGCAAACAAGGAGGGACCAGATCCTATGCTTTGTGTTGAGAAGCTCTGAGTATGGCAATGGGTGATCTCATCCAACTGCTTTCTCATAGCAACACACATTCTAGGGAAATCCAATGTAAAAACAGACAAACTGAGCAGGTGCATTCTTCTACCGCACGAATTGTCCCTCAACAAGAACGTCACAACATTATATTCTATCATTGGGGCCAGCCTTGTTGGGATCTTTTGCTTCCATCTAAACCACAAATGCAGCAGCTACTTTGTCCTAATCCCCCCTCAGGGGGAATCACAAAAGGATGCTCTACTTCATGATTGTCCGTCTACTCTACGCTTTTCCACCCATAATGTTAATTCCAAAATTCCTTCAGAAATCTGCCATGTTGAAGAGCAAAGTCATCCTCATTGCACCTTACTGGCCTCAACAAGTTTGGTTCCCCCTTTCTTTGGCCTTACGTGCTTCACCAACCTTGGAGTCTGTATTTGACTCCAGACCTACTATCTCACCCAGCAGGCATGATTCATCCAAACATGACCAACCTCAGGCTGTGACTGTCTGGCTTCTCCAGTTCCATTAATAGCCAGACAACCTATGCTCTCCATCTGTTTGTCATATACTTTTATCTTCTCATAAGCCTTCTACCAGAAACCTGTAATGTGAGAGTGTTCAATCTCGCCTTTGTTCTTACACATGGGTTCGGAGCCGATCCTCGGCTCCGTGCCGGCCGACTGCAAGCTCTGCATCGAGAAGAAGCTCGAGGACATCTAATACCCACAATCCCCCTCTGCCTTTACCTCAGATCTAGTTTGCCGCTGCTGCATACGCATCGCTGGAGGCTAGCTCGAGGCTTTTTACAGATAAGAAATTATCTATTCTGTTTAAATTTTCAAAAACTTCTTTAAAATCTAGTCAATTAAAGTTAGAGTACGGTGTGTGAGTGGATTAGAATTCTCGGTACCTTAGATTAGTTTAACTTAGTTTAACTATCGGGTATAGAGTTTTTCGGGGCCTACCACCCCTACTTGTATCACTTTTGACTAAAAATTTGTTGTAGTCTTGCTTTCTTAAGCAATTGACAATCGGACTTTCAATTACCGGATTTGACATTGTTACTGGAATTGACTATTACTGGACTGGACTGTCTCTTTCTCTTGTCATTATGTCTGAGAAAATAAAATCTGGCTTCAAACGTTGTCAGTGTGGCCAAAAGATGTCGGTCACAGACAACCACAGTTCCTGTGTCTACTGTCTTGGCCCTCTCCACTTACAAGAGGACTGCTCTATTTGTCACTCTTTTAGTGGGAGGGTCATGACAGATAGGCGCAGGAAACTGATGGATAGAGGATTGTTGAAACCCTCTTTCCAGGAGGCTCTGGATGCTTCAGACCAGGCATCCAAGTCTTCGAAGGGGTCGGGCGTCGGAGCCAAAGTCATCGGCTCCGAGCTCTTCGGGTCTAGTTAGATCACCGGTTCCACAGACTTTGGGGCCGAGTGTTCAACTGTTGGCAGTTTCTGAGCCTCGAGTCTTGGAACCGGTGACGGAGCTCCCTCCACCGACTCTGCTGAGGTCGGCTCCGTCTTCGATCCCTTCGACTCGTTCTTCTAGGCCCCTTTCCGACACCGATGTGGACCGTGTGGTGCAGAAACTGATGGAGCATACGGCCCTATCCAAGCTTATCTCGGTCTCCTCTCAGTTGATGTCGAGACTTGAAGGCCTGCCACTATCTCCATCTGTTCCTCCTCCGAGACCTGTCCAGTCTTGAGCCGGAAGAAGCTGAACTGATGATTGTGGAGCCCTCGGTGCCAGAACCGTCTTTTTCTCGGTCGGCACCGTTCACCTCGACTCCATCCGATCCGGTACTGGAGTCTCGGGGCCGAAGATCCGCCCTTGGTTCCGGGACCGAGAGTCGGACCGATGTTTCGGTTCCGACGCTCCCTCTCGGGCCTCGCGCGGATCGACTCGGTTCCATCCTCGGGTCGGTGCCTTCGGCTCCTGTTTCGGGATTCTTCCCATTTCTTGAACCGGGAGATACCTCGACTCGGGACCGGGGCCTTCGACCTCATGAGGAAGGTGTTGTCTACCCAGACAACCACATCAGCAGGTACAGCTTCTCCTCCCCACAAAGGACCGTTATCCTCCTCTGCACCCACGGCCACATCCAAGCGTCGGGCACCAGTGTCTCAGCCACCCTGGAGGGTGCCCCTCTTCCTTGGAGGCTTCTTTGGATGCTCCCCACGAAGAAGTCCCTAGGAAAAGACTGTGTAAGAGGAGACACTTGGATTCTCCACAAGAATCCTTGACATCTGATACTGACTTAGATGAGTCAGAAGGGTCCCCTAAGTCACCTTCAGAGGATGTCTCTTTTTCTGACATCTTGGAGATCCTAAAACAGAGGTGACTGGCAAGCCCTCCCCCCTTCTGAGGATGAGTCAGTTTTGCTGAAGGCATTTGGTGCCCGTCCTTCCTCCTCCTGGGTCACTCCGCCCTTTGATGAGTTAATGGAATTAATTGCTCGAAGGGCGTGGGAGACTCCTGACACGGTGGAACCAGTCCCTAGGAAGCCAAATAAGTACATCACGGCACCACAGGACAAAGCTTACCTCACCAAAGGAGTTCCAGTAGACGCCATGGTGGTGGCAGGCCACGAAAAGGAGATGTCGGAGTCTTCCTCATCTGTCCATCCGCCTAACAAAGACTCTAGGACCATGGACAGATCACGGGAAGCGCATTTTCAGTTCAGCGGCTTTCTCTATGCGTTCCCTGAACTATTTGACTCATTTTACACGTTTACAGAGGGATCTAGTCAAAGAGTTGGGAGATACCCTCCAGGGTACTACAGATGTCGCTGTCTCAGAGAAAGTTACAGCGCATCTCAACACCCTTACGTCCATTGTAAACTCGTCCATGAGGCTGATATCCTATGCAGCCGAAGGATCGAGTAGGGCAGCGGCTTCAGCGATTGCTCTTCGTAGGCAATCCTGGATGCGCTTATGTTCGTTAGCGGAAGCCTTCAAGTCTTCCTTTACTAACGCCCCATTTGATGGAGCCACACTTTTGGCCCTAAAGTAAAGGAGACGCTTACCGGTGTGAACAGGAGGGAAAGACTCTGTCTGCTGTCGGAGTCCGTTTTCCACCCTTCCAGACCGTACCCCAAAGGGCAGCGTGGTGGGAAAATGTGGTTTCGAAAACCCCAAGGATCTTTCCCAAACACACAGGGTGATGCCCCCTCTAGAGGCAGAGGGGGGGCAGAGGTGGAAGACGCCGCCCTGGCGGCAGAGGGGGTCCGCAAAACCAAGGTGACAGGGATAACCTCCCTGGCAAACCTTTTCAGCACTCCTGAGAGGAGGCCCGACTGCCCTGCTCTGGAGGCAGTCGGGGGTCGCTTAGCTTTATACCCTCAGGCCTGGCAAGACCTTTCTTCAGACAATTGGGAAAAAGCGTTGTTACCAGAGGTTACAAAATCCCATTTCTATCCACCCCCATTCCAAAAAGAAAACTCCCAGATGCACCACCCCATCTGCGAGAGCCAGCAGCTACAGAAATTTCAAAGCTGCTAGAAAAAAGAGTCATCCAACCAGTCCCAGCGGACCAAATAGGATTCGGAACTTACTCAAGGTTCTTTTTAGTTCCAAAGAAAACAGGGGACTGGAGGCCGATTCTGGACCTAAGCCATCTCAACACCTTTGTCAAGAAGGAAAAGTTCCGAATGGTCACGCTTCAATCGATCCTTCCTTTCTTACAGAAGGACGACTGGATGTGCTCAATAGATCTGAAGGACGCATACTACCACATCAAAATGGCCAGGGCGTCCAGGGATCATTTGCGCTATCGGCTGGGAGCCAGTCACTATCAGTTTCGAGCCCTGCCCTTTGGTCTGACCACAGCCCCCAGGGTCTTCACCAAATGCATGGCAGTGGTAGCGTCTCATCTGAGGCGCCTAGGATTCCAGGTGTTTCCGTATCTGGACGACTGGCTCCTGTCTGCCACCACCAGGCGTCAACTTATACAAGCCAGGGATTACACCCTACAACTTTGTACACACCTTGGCATTTCAGTAAATTTCGAAAAATCGTTGCTACAGCCATCACAGCATATCTTATTCATAGGAGCGGAATTAGATACGTCAGTTAGTTCTAAAACTTCCTACAGAAAGAATAGTAGCACTTCAATTCAACATTTCCCTTCTACTGTCGTCCAGAAAGTCCCCAGCAAAAATTGTTCTGAAAGTTTTGGGTCTCATGGCAGCTTCCCTCATTGCGATACCATTGGGAAGACTGCACATGAGAGTGCTACAATGGCTTCTGTTTGCACAATGGACATTCCAACAACTTCCACTGACTCACGAAATATTGATAACGAAAACATGCAAATCACACCTAATGTGGTGGTTACAGACTTGCAACCTATCCAGCGGAAGACCATTTGTGCTACCCGCACGCGCAGCGCCGATAAACACGGACGCTTCCCTGATAGGGTGGGGGGGCATCTTTCAGGGACAGACAGTCCAAGGCGAATGGACCAATCTGGAGTACAATCTGCACATCAATGTTCTGGAGTTGAGGGCAGTGTTTTGGCGTTGCAACACTTTGCTCCCCTTCTTCCTCCACGGACCATTGCAGTTCAGAGAGACAACATGTCCGTAGTCTGGTACATAAACAAGCAACGCGGAACCAGGTCTTACCAACTATGCAGAGAGGCCATGAGAATTTGGCAATGGGCAGAGTCCACGGTCGCTTTCTGATCGCAACGCACATCCCGGGGTCATCCAACGTCATAGCCGACAGGCTGAGCAGAACAATACTATTGCCTCACGAGTGGTCCCTCAAACAGTCAGTTGCGAGAAGGATTTTTCGCAAATGGGGCCAGCCTACCTGCGATCTGTTTGCGTCTCCAATGAACGCCAAATGCAGGAGCTACTTTGCCCTATTACCCCTCCAGGGAAGTCCCCAGGGACGCGCTGGTGCACGATTGGCCCCGGGTCTCCTATATGCTTTTCCTCCATTTCCCCTGATTGCAAAGTTTCTACAGAAAGCCAACAACCTTCAGAGGACTATTATTCTCATTGCCCCGTTCTGGCCTTGTCAAATTTGGTTCCCCTTTCTATTGCATCACCGCATTCGGGGACCTTGGATGCTGGACCCAGAGCCAGATCTACTGACTCACTCGTCAGGAGTTCCTCACCCTTCTCTAGAATCTCTCCATCTAGCAGCTTGGCTGCTCCGCTTCCCTTTTTAGCCAGGTCAGTTCCCCTTACATCGGCAGTTCAAGATATTTTAGTAGCTTCTCATAAAGTTTCCACTACAAAGACTTACACCAGTAAGTGGAAACGTTTTGTCTTCTGGGCGGAGTTACATCATTTGAACCCTGTTACAGCTCCGTTAAACAAGGTTTTAGAGTTCTTGACTGAATTATTTCATGAAGGAGCTTCCCCGGCTACTATAAGAGTACAGTTAGCTGCCATTTCTAACTATCATGTAGAAGAATGTGGTGCGCCTATTATGGCTCACAGACTTTGTAAAGCCTTTTTAAAAGGTTCTTTTCATATCAGACCACCAGTCAGAAGTCCGACATCAACGAGGAATTTAAACTTGTTGCTCTCTAAATTGATGTTGCCACCCTTTGAACCAGCTTCAAGTTGCACATTGAAATTTTTGTCATGGAAAACATTATTTCTAGTGGCCATTACATCTGCTAGACGAGTGTCTGAGCTTCAGGCCCTTTCTGTCAAGCATCCTTATTTAATATTTCATTCTGACAGAGTATCCCTACGCACTAATCCATCCTTTCTTCCCAAAGTTTGTTCTTCTAGTAATATTAATCAGTCCATTGAATTACCCACCTTCTTTAAAAACCACTCTAATAAATTGGAGTATATGTTGCACAAACTGGACGTCCATAGACAACTCAGATTTTATTTGGATAGAACAAAAGATCACAGGAAATCTGATCAACTATTTGTAGCTTTTGCTGACAGCAGAAAGGGTCTTGCAGTTACGAAACGAACTCTTTCTAAATGGCTAACTGACTGTATCACATATGTTTATGAAGCCTCTGACCAAACATTATCAGCAAAACCCAGAGGACATTCTACCAGATCAGTGTCTACATCTTTGGCTCACGCAGCTCGCTTACCTTTAGACACTATTTGTGCGGCTGCTACTTGGGCTAAACCACATACATTTATCTCTCATTACAAAGTGGACAGGGTTTCTAGGGATAGAGCAACCTTTGGTTCCACTGTGCTCAAGAACGTTCTCCCTTGAGTTCCTCAGGATCATGGAGCTAGGGACGCTACCCATGTGTAAGAACAAAGGCGAGATTGAACACTCTCACATAAAGAAGTTATGTCCTTACCATAACGTTCCATGTGGAGTGTTCATCTGCATGTTATTACACTCCCACCCTTCCCACCCTTAGGAAGAACGTTCGATTTGGTGCCTGGTCTGGAGTATTCTCCTTCTGCTGTTGCAGTATTACTGTTACTATCATACTCTTGGTATGTTTGTATATATGTACTTTTATGTATATAGTTGGCATGTGTGCGTGCTTTATGTCTGGTTTGCTTGCAAACTAGATCTGAGGTAAAGGCAGAGGGGGATTGTGGGTATTAGATGTCCTCGAGCTTCTTCTCGATGCAGAGCTTGCAGTCGGCCGGCACGGAGCCGAGGATCGGCTCCGAACCCATGTGTAATAACCAAGGCGAGATGAACACTCCACATGGAACGTTATGGTAAGGACATAACTTCTTTTTCCAGCAAATGGAAGAGGTTTATTCACTGGGCTCATCTAAATAATTCTGAACTCTTTTCAACCCCCATACATAGCTTTCTTGAATTTTTTCCCATCATTTTAAAGGAGCTAGGTAATCATCCATTAAAGATAATTTAGTTGTCATATCAACCATCGGTTTTGAGAGAGAAGGCTGGATGATGTGGGGAAAATGAATCTGGAAGTGCAACGGATTAGCAAGGAGGAAGTAAGTACAGCTATGAAGTGGATGAAGAATGGAAAGGCTGTTGGTCCAGATGACATACCTGTGGAAGCATGGAGGTGTTTAGGAGAGATGTTAGTGGAGTTTTTAACCAGATTGTTTAATGAAATCTTGGAAAGTGAGAGGATGCCTGAGGAATGGAGAAGTGTTTTGGTACAGATTTTTAAGAATAAGGTTTATGTGCAGTGCTGTGGTAACTACAGAGGGATAAATTTGATCAGTCATAGCATAAAATTATGAGAGAGGAGTGGAAGCTAGGTTAAAAAGGGAGGTGATGATTAGTGAACAGCAGTATGGTTTTATGCCAGGAAAGAGCACTACAGATGGGATGTTTGCTCAAAGAGTGTTGATGGAGAAGTATAGTGAAAGTCAGCAGGAGTTGCATTGTGTCTTTGTTGACTTAGAGAAAGCATATGACAGGGTGCTTAGAGGGGAGTTGTGGTATTGTATGAGGAAGTCGGAAGTGGCAGAGAAGTATGTAAAAGTGGTACAGGATATGTACAAGGGTAGTTTGATAGTGGTGAGGTCTGCTGTAGGAGTGACTGATGCGTTTAAGGTGGAGGTGGGATTACATCATGGATCAGCTCTGAGTCCTTTCTTATTTGCAATGGTGATGGACATGTTGACAGACTAGCAGACTAGATCAGACAGGAGTCCTCATGGACTATGATTGCGGATGCCATTGTGATCTGTAGTGAAAGTAGGGAACAGGAAATCACCAAACCTCTCCGTATGCTGACACCGGTAATTTTAGTAAAAATAAAACCACTTCGGTACTATTGTGCACAGCTCCAAAATGATAATGTAGATTCACAAAGGAAGCCAGGAAGTAAGTTTAAAACTTTAATCCACAAATCGGAAACCAAAAAACACCACGATAAATCCCAAGCGTGTTTAACAAACACGACCAATTTCCTTAAATTCACATATAATATAAGCAGAGAGACTTTAAATTATTTGGACATCAAACTTACTAAAAAATCAAACCAAAAGGGTTTCACATCACAAATATTCAGGAAGGAAACATATTGCAATTCATACCTGCATTTTGACAGTGGGCACCCTTGGTACATCAAGAAGGGTATTATCAAAGGACAGCTTGTGAGAGCGTCCAGAATGTGTAGTACAAACAAATTATTTTTAGATGAGGTGGAATTCTTAAGAAATGCATTCTTAAGTAGGGGATATCCACCTACATTGTACCAAGCTATTTTGAATGAAATTATAAACAAAAGGGGACAAGATTTTCAACCCATATTGGGAACAGGGCAAGCAGCACTTAAGACACAGAAAATCAGAAATGTTGACAGACACAGTAATTTTGTGTATACATATTCACAGGATGCGGCAGTTATTGAAAACACTGTTAAGAATTTGTGGCCCTTGGTCTCGAGTCAGAAAGAATTTGCAAAGATTTTTCCTGAACAAATTTCATTTATTAGAAAGAGAAATGTAAATTTTAATTTAAAGGGAATGTTTGAACAAAATATGAGCAAAATAGAAGAACAAGGGGGTTTGATAGGTAAAAGAAAAGGGACTTTTGCATGTGGCAGATGCAATCAATGTTCATTCCTTATCAACAAAGAATCAGTGCATATTCCTTCTTGTAACATTACCTTGTATGCTAAGCACAATTTTAATTGCAATTCATCAGGGGTAGTATACATAGGGCTTTGCCAGAATTGCCCATCATTCTATGTGGGCAAAACAGAAAGGCATTTGAAACGCAGAATATATGAACACATTAATGACATTAAAACAAAGAAAGAAACAAATGCCTTTTATAGACACTCTTTGAATTGTAAAAATATGTCTATAAAATTTTTTGTGGTGGATAGAGTACTACAAGATCTGAGAGGTGGAGACTGGGAGACAGCTCTTGGAATTAAAGAATTAATTTGGCAATTAAAGCTCAATGCAACAAAGAGCCCAGGTTTGAATGATGGGATTAGTGTTAGTGACATTCTTAAAGCTAAAAGAAACAAGTTAAAGTAGAATTTCATATTAGTTTAACTATTTTGCAACCCTAAATGTTTTTTAGGATGCAAATTAATATTAGTATGTATTTAACATTAATTTAATATGTATTTTGTAATGTTTTTCATGTACAAGTCAATCACACTTCAACAATTGTGATGAATGAAGTAGCATGAATATTGTGTAAGCATTTTTAAAGTTAATTTAAGCATCTCACGTTGACAAAGTCAACCACATGAGGGGTTAACACAAAACTTATGGTCAATGAAATAGACTCAGATTAGTAGTATTTGAAAATATATTCATCACATAGTCATTCGGTTTTTGGCCATTGTTTTTTAAAAAAAAAGTACTTTTAAACAAATACCATGGCCAATATAAGTTATGGTATCCAAGCTTTGGACAGTTATAGTAAATATTGTATATGTATGAACTGCATTTTATATTTGACAACGCTGTTTGCATATTTTGCACAATGAATTTTAATTAATTGATTGCAATTGTCTAATTAACAGAATCACATGGCAAAGCTGGTTTATGTTAAAAGCAGAGTCTTTCAGCAACTTAGTACACTTGAAAAAGCCCGTTACGAACGGGCGAAAGCGCTTGTGATTTATCGTGGTGTTTTTTTGTTTCCGATTTGTGGATTAAAGTTTTAAACTTACTTCCTGGCTTCCTTTGTGAATCTACATTATCATTTTGGAGCTGTGCACAATAGTACCGAAGTGGTTTTATTTTTACTAAAATTACCGGTGTCAGCATACGGAGAGGTTTGGTGATTTCCTGCTTTCTGGATTACTAGTTTTTGTGTGACTGAAGCTGTTTTGAAAGTAGGGAACAGGTTGTGGAGACCCTGGAGAGGTGGAGATATGCTCTAGAGAGGAGAGGAATGAAAGTTAGCAGGACTAAGACAAAATATATGTGTGTGAATGAGAGGAAGGATAGAGGAATGGTGAGGATTCAGCGAGTAGTGTTGATGAAGGTGGATGAGTTTAAATATATGGGATCAGCAGTTCAGAGTAATGGTGAATGTGGAAGAAAGGTGAAGAAGAGTGTACAGACAGGGTGGAATGGGAGGAGAAGCATGTCAAGAGTGATTTGCGAAAGACTGGTACCACTAAGAGTGAAAGGGAAGGTCTACAAGAGGGTAGTGAGACCAGCCATGTTATATGGGTTGGAGACAATGGCATTGACGAAAAGGTCAGGAGTCAGAGCTGGAGGTGGCAGAGTTCAAGATATTAAGATTTGCATTGAGTGTGATGAGGATGGACAGGATTATAAATCATTATATTAGAGGGCCAGCTCAGGTTGGATGGTTTGGAGACAAAGCCAGAGAGGCGAGATTGCGTTGGTTTGGACATGTGCTGAGGAGGGATGCTGGGTATATTGGGAAAAGGACGCTAAGGATGAAGCTGCCAGGTAAGGGGGAAAGAGGAAGGCCTAAGATAAGGTTTATGGATGTGGTGAGAGAGGACATGCAAGTGGTTGGTGTGACAGAGCAAGATGCAGAGGACAGGAAGAAATGGAAACAGATGATCCACTGTGGCAACCCCTAACGGGAAGATGATCAACCACTGGTTTTGAGGGTTCCACTGTCACCTCTCATAAATTAAGCAAAGCCTTCTTGAAAGGTATTCTTCTAAGACCTCCTTTTAGAGATCCCACTCCTCCATGGGACCGGAGTCTGGTACTGCAGGCTCTTACTAAATCCCCCTTTGAACCAGCAGCTACATGTGACCTTAAATACCTTTCTTGGAAGGCAATCTTTCTGGTAATTGTTAACTCTGCCAGATGAATTTCTAAGACACGAGCCTTGTCCTCTAAATCGCCATACTTCATTTTTCACAGGGATAGAGTTAGACTATGGACTAATGCTTCCTTTCTTCCTAAGGTGGTGACAGAATCTAATATCAATAAATCCATTTATTTGCCAGTATGCTTTCCTAAATTTACTAACAAGGGTGAATAGATATTACATTTTTGGATGTCCACAGACAATTCCATTTCTACATACATAGAACAAAAGACATCCAGAAATCTGACCAGTTGTTTTTCATTCACAAAAGTAAAATTGGGAAAACCAGTTGCCAAAGTCACTTTATCTAGGTGGCTGACTACCAAAACCATTATGAGCCCATTCAACTAGATCCATGGCTACTTACCCAATGTTTTCAATACAGAATGTCCATGGATGATACATGCGCAGCAAAAACTTGGGCTGCTCACCATACCATTGTTACTCATTATAAATTGGATCTGGTCTGCAGAGATAGAGCATCATTTGGCTCAGTGGTGTTTAGGAATATCCTTTTTTTGAGTCCACTTTGGATTTTAGGTATCTGGCGGCTCTGTCCAATTAGTTGAGGATAGAACAAAAATTGACATAATCAGATAAAAGAAATTGTGTACTCACCATAATGTTTAATCTTTATTGTCCATTTTCATTCTTCCTCAACTCCCCTCCCACCAACCCCTGTCCTTGAAAACTTCTGGAAGAGTGAGTGGTTACAGGACATTTCTGTCTTTTATATTAAGCTCCAGATATATAGCCTTCTTCGTTTCTGAATACGAATATTCTTTTATACTATGTCAGCAAACAAGATCTGAGGTAATTGGGGTCGGTGTATTGTGGGTAAGGGAGAAGCTTGAGAGTTTTTTGGTTGCCATGAGCTTTAGCAACAGCCTATTTGGATCTGAGGGATTAGATCCGAGCTACGAGTTGAGGAAGAATGAAAATTGACAACACAGATGGAACGTTATGGTGAGTACATAACTTTATTTCCTTTAGGGGAACAAATTGTATTATGTTAAATGATTTTATGGATTGAAGTGTTAGAGATGCTAGTCTAGAATGGTGGTGGCTAGAGAAAGAAATTAGGCATGCCATGTGTGTCTGTGGAAAGGCCTATTAGAATCACTTTCATCAGGGAATGAAAATAATGTACAGACAGCGAGGTCAGAGTGCCAAAAAAAAGCCAAAAGACAGCTAGGAAAAAATATTAATTGTGATAATAAGAGGTCTTCAGTAAGAAAGTTATTGCATTCCCACAAATCATTGTCACGTTTAACATTATCCCACACCTTCAAGGTATTAACAGTATTTTCTGAAAGGTTATGTTGCTTTGTTACTTGTAAAGATTGAGTCATACTGAGAAGTGTGGGCAAATAATTTTAGTTTGAAAAGTGGCCAGATTACAAAATGGTGCCTATGATACTAGGATTATCTGCAAAAAGTAATTCAATCTTTAACAAGTGCAAATATCTTTGCAGTCTGGAGTCATCCTTCTCACCCAATAAGGATGCCCTATGAGCATTAGTCACAACCGTTGGCATCTCATTACAGTCACACTAAACTGACTTATGCTGAGGTTGTTAAAAAAAAAAAATCACTACTAAAGTTACCTTTGGAATAAGATGACTAGGTCAGCAGATGTCAACCACCACAACAGCACCATGCTTAAATAGAATAAAGGGTCACCAGAAAGTAGACTGCAACCTAATACCTCAAAATGTTCAACATTAGATCACTGTTGCAGAAGCTTTGCTTGTATAGGTTCTATTGTGTCAAAGATATGACCACTGGCCACCTTTCACCCACTTTGTGGCTCTGTTCTAGCCCGATTTGTTAAAAGAAATGTTTAGACTGCCAGAAGCTTCAGAGCTTGCTTGCCTCCAAAGTGTATTCACTCTTCAGACTTTGTGGAACTGTTAGCAATCCTTCAGGGCTGTGAAGATGAGTACCCTTTTGGAGGAAAGCCTTCCATGAAGCTTTTTTTTCTGAAGAAAAAATGTTTTTTCTTGTGATACAATTATTTTAGGCTAGGAAATATTATTTTAATAGACTGACATGTCACATAGAGGAACTTGTAATGGTATAATGCTTGCGTGAAAAAAATGTAATTTTTTTCCAAGAATTGTGTACTTTGTTTATTAGGGCTAGGATTTGGTGCTTTTAGGGACTGACACTAAAAGGTTTTACCTCAAAACTTAATTTTTCTGTCAGGAGATTTGCCAATTCACCTACGCTCTGCTACACATGTTGCAGGCTCTTTTCCCAGCTAAGCCGTGGAGCAGTTATCCGTCTCCTCTGTTCTTCCTTCCTCCAAATGCAAGAAAAAGAAAATTTCTAGGGAGTCTTCAGGTGTCAGGTTAGCTCCTTCACTGCCTCAACTGCCATTGCTGAGTCTGCTGTGGCCAAGCCTAGGTCCTCGGACTGCTCATCATTGTCTCTTGGTCCCTCTTGTATAGCTTCTCTGGAAACCACTAAGGACCACCAGGCACGTTCTCTGCGGTTGTAAGGTTGTCCTCACTGGGTAACAGAGAACTACTTTCTGGTCTATCTCAAAGAAAGGAGCAGGGGATTCTGTACTGCACAGCTAGGTAAGGTGCCTGATTTTCCAGGCTAATCCCCCTGCCATGGGTCGGTCTTTTTTCCAAGAAACTTTCCAGGAAAAGAAAGCAAAAACTGAAAAATGTTACTTCTCTCCATCTCATCTTGTTTAGGGAAGACCTGCTGGGTTTTGCTGAGGAATTGCTTTGTGCTTTTAATGTGTTAAATCCTGTTTCTTCACTGTTTTCAATTAGAAAAAGGAAAAGAATACCCTCTATATTTTCATCAGTCTCACTGCTGCAGTAGAGTTGTATGCTGCCAAGCTTTCATCCTCCTACGTTATCACTCTGGCTGCCTTATATGCTGATCCCTTTTTGAAGTGAGCTATATAAAGTAGTGCGACTAAAAATATTCAGTATTTTATAGCCACCTTGTTCAGCTGCATCTTTGAGGCTCTTCAGGAATTGCAGTCAGCCCAATGCTTCCTTTCAGAACAGATAAGACCGCTATTAGGAACCCGTTCACACCATTTTTATTAAAATAAGTGTATTTTCTGTTTTTTAACTTTTTTTGTCAGAATTGCAGTGCATCACTTTAAGAATACTAGCTTTTTATAACCCCGTTTACCATCTAAGAATTGCTTTCTTGTTGCAAGGTGCGTATGCAAACTTTTGGGGTATATTTTCACCAATTTGGATCTAAAATTGTATATTTTATTTACTGAAAAGTACTCTTTTGGTCAGAATCTGTGTGTTTAAGAGTAATGCTTATATACATTTTGTGACAAGCTACTAGTATTTTCAGGAAAAGTGACACTTTTTTTTTTTTTTTTTTTAACAAGAGGGGCTTGCATGCTGTTTGTATTACGTTTAGTGGGGTATTAAGAATTTTAGAAAGGTTGTGCACTGCTTAGGTGTACTAATTAACAACTTACCATCCAACTGACTCCTCGTACCGCAGCTTACAGGCAATAAGATTTTTTACCTTGATCCTGCTTTTCCTTCTTCCAGTGTACCTAAAAAGAAAAAGCAGTTAAAGCGTAAGCCCTGTCTTTAGCATGGGCTCATTCAGTAGCTCAGCCAATGGTGGATGACTGCAATGGCCACTGCTGCTTCTTCAGACCACTTATTAGTTTCCTTGAATACCTCATTTTCTAGATGCTCTAAACACATATTTACATATTGTGTGTAATGCATTATTACTAGTTGTCCCCCTTTATCTGCAGGCTTAAATATGAGTTCCTTTCTTTCCCTTAAAATTTTTGAAGTGACCCATTCTTTTTGGGTCATATTATATTGAATTTCACTTCTAAAAAAACTTACTGCACTCTTGCTCTACAATACAATTTAACATATGATGAAACATTTAAATTTTATCATACTCGAAAGGAGACATAAATTTGCTTTTATAAGAAACACCACTAGTATCAAAATTACTGTAAGCATTGCATTCTAAGTCAGAATTACAAGGAAAAAAAATCTCCATTACTTGCAGCATCTACAAAACTTGCATTGTTCACACCTGCTTCTAAACTTTGTTTGATTTCCATAGAAATCTATTAAATGTAACTTGCGAACAAAATTAAATACTTCCTCTTTTAACTCATACATTCTGGTAAGAGACGTTGGGATAAATTTCAAACCCCTATGTAAAACATTTTTTTCTTCCTTACTAATAATGCATTTAGACAAATTTACAATATATGATAAAGCAAATGACAAAATCTATGATAAACTAGGTTTCTTAACTTATCAGGAGGTGGTTAAGAACTATGAAGAAGTATACATAAAGGGGTTAGACTAAATTATGAAGATGCTAAAAATAAGTTTTTAAATAAAAGCAGTGAGTTGGCAAAGTTTTTTTGTGTGCCTAAAATACATAAAAGCAAGGTTAACCCTCCAGGTCGTCCCATTGTATCTGCCTGTAATTATGTAACCCACAATTTGGGATGTTTTTTGCATCAATTTTTCTTAGAAAAGGTGATGCAACTACCTTCATATATCAAAGACAGTTTTGATTTTTCTGGATTAAGTAAAGAAAATAGTATGGCAGAAGAACATGTTTTTTTATAGTGATAGATGTAGTCAGCCAATACACTAGTATAAAACATAGTGATGGCATAGATGCTATATAATTTTTTTCTGGGAAAAAGCCCCAGTACACAGTATATTATAGAACTGACATTGTTCTATTTGGAAAATAATATATTTGAATTTGATGGCTCCCTGTATCATCAGAAGTGTGGGACAGCTATGGGGGCAGCTTTTGCCCCCACATATGCTAATTTATTTATTGGTCTGTATGAAAATCTGTGTCTGTACAGGAATGACTTTTTTAGAAAACATGTTAATTTTTACAGATACATTGATGATTTGATTTTTGTTTGCAAGGGGAGTTATGGAGAGGCAGAAAAGTTTGTTCAAGAACTGCAAGTGAACATGTTTGAAATCAAATTTGATGGGTTACAAAAAGGAAAGAGTACATTATCTGGATATTACAATAGAAGGACAAGAAGATGGTAAACTTAAAACTAAAATATTTAGAAAAATGGGGCAACCAAGCTTTATGTTGCATGGAACTAGTTGTTACCCCCCCCCCCCCCCACACACACACACACACACACACACACACACACACACTCACTGTTTCTTCCATTCCTTATGGGCAAATGGTCAGGGTTAAACATTTGTGCAGTGACAGGAAGGAATGTGAGAAGTAAGTTCAAAATACGGCTAACATGTTTATAGAAAAGGGGCTATGAGCCAGAGAAAGTATGGCTGGGGTATAATAAAGTAATGAATAAAAAAGTGAATAAAGCACATAACATAATCATGCAGAAAAAGAATGTAGAGAAAAAGAAAGGGATGTATTTGTTGTGTCTAAGTATACTAACTTTTCTAACGTTTTAGAGAAAACTGGTATTACTGGCCCTACATACAGAAAGAAAAATCCTGCCTAAAAAATGTTAAACTTTGTTTTTCATATAAAAGAGGTAGGAGTCTTAAGGACATGTTAGTACATAGAAAATTTGAGAGACCAGAAAAATATAGAAAATAATGTAGTGAGATATGCAACTTTTTCATATGACATTTGCACAGTATGCAAACACATAGTTGATAGTTTTGAAAGCATTAATGGAAAATAAATTGTTAGAAGAGGCAGCTTCACTTGCAATAGTGAAAAGATTATATATAGTTTAAAATGTCCTTGTGGATTATTTTATATTGGACAGAGCAAGAGAAGTGTTGCTGCAAGATTAAAAGAGCATATAAGGGATATCAAGAAGCAAAGATTTCAGAGTCCTGTAGCTATTCACTTTAAGGAACACCATAATGGAGACCCACAGGGGTTACAGGCAACTGTTTTGGAACAAGTAAATACTAGGTTTAGTACTGATGAAAAAATTAAGGAACATTTAAGAAGGAAGGAAGCAATATTTATTTTAAAATATGATACAATGTTTCCAAGAGGTTTGAATAGGGAATTCTCTTGGAAGCATTTAATGTAAGAAGGTTAAAAAGAATATTAAAAGTTAACCTTTTTAGTTGGCTTTTTAGTGAATTCTTAATTGGATGATTATTTAATTGATCAAATGCATGTTAAGTGTGTGCTTACCAGCTGAAGGATGTACTCTGAAAAGGCTTTTCTGAAAGCCGAGGTGCCACAGAAGTGTTACTTGCTCTTAATGGTACAAGAGTTTGACGTTTTGCTGTTGACTTTTACTGCAGAAGTTATTTTTTTTATTTTAATAAATCAGTCTGTTTATTAAACTGAGTGAATTCATCTGGCCTGGAACTTGTGATGTGAGGTTTGGTTTGTGCTACATTGTGGTGCTTCAATACAAGTAGATTTGTTTGTGTCCTTTCAATACAGACAGCTAAATAAAGTCTCTTCTAGGGTTCCCTGTATCTCGCCTACATTCTTACCCATGGGTTCGGAGCGGAATATCGGCTCCGACTCTGCCTATTTACTAGCTCAAAAGTCTCTGATTGGCTGGGCTAAGAGGGTATCCCATAGTACACTGCTTCGCATCCCCAGATCTCATTTGCCGCTTGTAGAGCTCAGACGTGGTCTCGCTTGGCTGTGGCTAAGTACTCTTTTTGACTTATTTCTATTGAGAAATTGGTTGCTTCATACTTCAAAAGCTATTTTAATAGCTATGCTTGCTGTGGTAGTTGTGTTTGTGTGTTTAGTAGTGTTTTTTGTAGTATCCCTAACAGTTCCCACGGGCTAGGCCCGTTTTAGTTAGAGGACCTAATCCTCCCTTAGTGAGTAGTTTGTCTTTTCTTATTGTATTTTCTTTTTTGAGAACCGTTTAAGTTAGATGTTCTCCCTCTGTGTTCTCGTTGTTATTGTTTGTTGGTTTAGAGCTTCGCTCTTCTCTGTGGTGCTGTCTTCTGTCTAAGTAGTGGGCTTCCCGCCCTTTTTGGTAATTGTTAACTGTAGTTACGCTGTGTGCTTTGCACCCGTTGGAAGTCGTTAACTCTTTGGATATGTTTAAGGATCAGAAAGAACATAAGCCTTCTGGCTTTAAAAAGTGTTCAAAGTGCGGATATAAAATGTCCATCACGGATGGACACTCTGTGTTTACTGTCTTGGAGCCATCCATTTACAGGAGTCGTGTAGTTTTTGCCACGCCTTCAGACCTAGGGTGCTCCAAGAGAGGAAAAACAAATTGATTTTAAAGGGACTGCTTAAACCATCTTTCGAGGAGGCTATAGATTCGGCTCCCAGTCGAAATCTAAGTCCTCCAAGTCCAAGAAAAGGTCTGCGGCTCCATCAGCATCTTCAGAGCCTCCGGAGAAAATTACCATATTGGATACTGCTTCCTCGGCTCCACCGTCTTCGGGGCTGCAGGAGATGTCTGTATTAAGTGAATCAGCATCCGCTCCGATCATTCTCGAACCCATTCGGAGCCGGTCGCTGAGTGTGAGGCATGGTTCACGAGATAAGAGGTCTCAGTCTCCATCCATCCCCTCCAAATGCTCCAGGCTTTCCGATTTGGATGTAGATAGGGTGGTGCAGAGGCTCCTGCAGTCGTCTGTGTTGGCTAAATTGTTTTCGGCTCTGACCCAGTCTGCTCCGGAGCCAATTCCCATGGTTGTTTCATCGATTCCTCCTCCGAGCACATCCTTGCTGTCGGAGCCAGTATGTTCCGCTCCGAGTGATGTTCCTGCTCCAATACTCCCTCTGGGCTTATCGGTGCCGACCTCTGCTCCGACCATGTCGGTTCCGTCCACAGGGTTCGAGACTCTGGTCTCTTCCGTCGGGCCCGAAGGGGATGCCTCGGGACATCTTTCGGTTCCGAGTCTCGCACTCGGTGCATCGGCTAGGGGGACCCCGGTCATGGCCTTGGAAGCTCGTCGGTCCTCGGACACAGGGGGACCCGCCTTCGAGGCCGTGCGGAGTGCGCTGGCCAGGTCGTAAGCCACATCACTCAGGTCGGTCATTCCATCCCCCACCACTCCGGCGAGAGCTTCTGACACCCACCTATCCTTGGACAGTAGAGCGCCAGGCCCTAGGGACACCCCCACGAGCGGTCCCCCACTTTCTGAAGGTCCCTTAGAGCCTGTGCCTGAGGAACCTCCCAGAAAGAAATTGTGCAAGACGAAGCACATAGACTGCCAGGACGAGTCTCTCGCTTCCGATACTGACCTTGAGATATCGGAAGGGTCCCCCAAGTCTTCCTCTGATGATGTTTCCTTCTCTGATATCCTGGAGATACTGAAACAAAGAGGAGACTGGCCTTCCAAAACCCCTTCCAAGGAGGAGTCATTATTCCTTAAGGCTTTTGGCACTCAACCTTCTGCCTCCTGGGTGTCTCCACCCTTCGAAGAACTTCTTGACCTTATTTGTTGAAGGGTGTGGGAAAACCCTGATTCTGTGGAGCCAGTACCTCGGCGCCCCAACAAATTTCTCCCCGCCCCTCACGGAAAAGAATTTCTGACAAAGGGAGTACCGGTAGATGCCATGGTGGTGGCTGCAGCCACACAGAAGGAAGTTGCAGAGTCTTCCTCTTCGGTCTATCCTCCTAACAAGGAGTCTAGGACTGTTGACCGGTACGGGAAGCATACTTTGTCTTCAGCCACCTTCACCTTAAAGTCGCTGAACTACTTATCTCATTTCACTCTGCTCCAGAGAGATCTCCTTAAGGAGTTGGTTGATACTCTTGTGGGTAACATACCTGAAGCGGTGGCTCAGACAGTCAACGCATAGGTTTCTACCCTCAACTCCATCGCAAACTCGTCCATGCGACTCATTTCGTATGCGGCCGAGGGAGCAAGTAGGGCAGCCAGCTCAGGTGTAACCCTTAGAAGGCAAGCCTTGGCTGCGCCTGTGTCACTTTGCGGAGGCCTTCAAGTCTTCCTTCACTGATGCCCCTTTTGATGGTTCCTCCCTGTTTGGGACCAAAGTGAAAGATACCCTCACCAGGTGCGAGCAAGAGGGAAAGACCCTGTCTGCTGTAGGGGTCAGTTTTTCTCTCCCATCTAGGCCTTACCCTAAGGCTCAGCGAGGGGGAAAGATGTGGTTCAAGAAATCAGAAAGTTTTTTTCCTGCCGCACAAGGTGAAACCCCCTCCCGAGGCAGGGGAGGGGGGAGTTATTCAGGGAGACGTCGCCCCAGAGGCAGAGGGGGCCCCCGTAATTCTGAGGACCGCGACTCCTTTCGTGGCTCCCCATACTCTCATTCCTGAGGGTGTGCCTGACTGTGCTTATCAGGAGCCAGTCGGGGTTTGAATTTCCTTGTATCCGGTAGCCTGGGAAAACATCACCCAGGACCGATGGGTATTAAGGACAATTTCCGGAGGTTACACCATTCCATTCTGTTTAGTACCCCCTCCCATCAGAAGAATCCCAGACGTTCCACCCAGTCAAAGGGATCAAGCAGCCTCAGAGGTATCTCAGCTGCTAGAAAAAGGAGTCATCCAACCAGTCCCCTCAGACCAGATCGGATTAGGGACTTACTCAAGATTCTTTTTGGTGCCGAAAAGAACAGGGGACCTGAGACCCATACTAGATCTCAGTCAACTCACCCATTACGTACACAAGTCCAAATTCTGTATGGTCACCCTACAATCTATTCTCCCATTGTTGGGAAAGGAAGTATGGATGTGCTCCATCGACCTGAAGGATGCTTACTACCATATCAAAATGCACAGGGCATCCAGGTGTCATCTACGCTTCCAGCTGGGAGCCAGACATTTCCAGTTTCGAGCCCTGCCCTTTGGTCTCACCACAGCCCCCAGGGTGTTCAAGTGTATGGCAGTGGTGACGGCTCACTTGAGACGTCAAGGATTCCAGGTGTTTCCGTACCTGGACGACTGGCTCCTCACCGCCCCCACCAGGCATCTACTAATTCAGACCAGGGACACTACCATCAGTCTATGTCACCAATTAGGCATTACGATAAACTGGAAAAAATCTGCCTTGTTGCCCTTACAGCGTGTCACCTTTATAGGAGCAGAGCTGGACACCATTCAAATGCGAGCGTTCCTACCACAAGAAAGGATCACAGGGTTGCAACAACAAATTCTCACACTGATGCCTCTGAGACATGCGAAGGCAAGACTGATTCTTCAACTCCTAGGGACCATGGCAGCTACTATCATGTTGGTCCCGTTAGCGAGATTACACATGAAAATTCTTCAATGGCTTCTCTTTGTCCAATGGTCTCTCCAAAGACTTCCGCTAGCCCATCCAATACTAATGACAGACAAATGCAAGCAGGACCTCCGTTGGTGGCTGTGCACCAACAACTTGAGCGTAGGAAAACCCTTTGTTCCACCCGTCCCGGTGGCCACAGTGACTACGCACGCCTCCCAGATAGGGGGGGGGGGGGCATTATCTCGGCAGGATGGTCCAAGTCACGTGGCAGGAGCACGAGATACATTTGCACATAAACGTCCTAGAGATGAGAGCAGTGCTTCTTGCGTTGCAGGCACTTCAAGAAGTCCTCCCTCTAGGGACTATTACGATACCACACTACTGACATGTTGTCTGAGAGTATCTCAACAAGCAAGGAGGAACCCGATCTTATCCGCTATGCAGGGAGGCCATGCGCATGTGGCATTGGGCAATAGCTTCCCAACGGTTTCTAGTAGCAACGCACATCCCGGGGAAGACCAATGTGATAGCAGACAAGCTAAGCAGGGAGATTCTTATGCCCTACGAGTGGTCCCTGAATCGCCTGGTGGCACAGCGAATCTTCAGCAGATGGGGTCAACCTTGCTGCGACCTTTTTGCCAGCTCCCTCAATGTGAAATGCAGCAACTACTTCTCGCTTATCCCCCCACCAGGGGAATCGCCCAGGGACGCTCTAGCTCACAATTGGCCCTCCGGTCTGCTTTATGCTTTCCCTCCGTTTCCCCTTCTCTCAACTGTGATTCAGAAAGCGCAATCCTTGGGAAGCAGGATGATTCTGATTGTCCCACACTGGCCTTGTCAAGTATGGTTCCCCTTCCTTCAACCCTACCTTGTGGATACTCCTTGGATTCTGGAACCCCTTCCAGACTTACTGACACACATGTCGGAACAGTTCCACCCCTCTCTGAGGACACTCCGGCTGACAGCCTGGCTACTCCACTTCCATCCTTAGTCAGATGTCATAATTTTTCGCCAGACGTAGTCCATATTTTGTCGTCCTCTCATAAAACCATCCACTAGGAAAATCTACTTTAGCAAATGGAAAAGATTCTCTATTTGGTCTCATTCCAGAGGCATTGATCCCTACACGGCTCCAATTGATTCTGTTTTGGAATTTTTGTCTATATTGCTCTATCGGGGGTCCGCTTCAGCCACCATCAAAGTTCAGCTGGCGGCTATATCAAACTTTCCATATGGCCAATGAACCTAGCCTTATGGCACACAGACTATGTAAAGCTTTCCTTAAAGGTACCCTATTGCTTTGTCCCCCAGTATCACAACCTGTTATGCCCTGGGACCTCAATTTTGTTCTTCAAGCCCTCACTCTTCCACCCTTCGAGCCTGCAGCTACCTGTGAGTTAAAGTTTCTAACATGGAAAACAGCCTTTTTAATAGCCATCACTTCAGCAAGGCAGGTCTCCGAAATCCAAGCCCTTTCCATCAAACCTCCATATTTGATCTTACATAAAGATAGAGTCTCCCTTAGTCCAAACCCGTCATTCCTTCCCAAAGTGGCTTCCCTGTCTAATATAAATCAGTCTATTGAGCTGCCAGTTTTCTTCCCCAATTTTTCCAACAAGGCAGAATTCAGATTTCACCAACTAGATGTACATAGACAGTTACGCTTCTATCTCCATCGGACAAAAGAGATTCGGAAATCTGACCAACTCTTTGTCTCCTTTTCCAAAAACCGGCTTGGTTCTCCGGTATCCAAGGTCACACTCTCTAGATGGATAGCCAGCTGTATTTCCTTCATCTATCATACAGCAGGTAAAACTTTGCCTTTTCCGACTAAAGCTCACTCCACAAGAGCTGTTTCCACATCCACAGCCTATCAAGCTAGATTGTCAATGGATGATATATGTGCTGTGGCCACTTGGGCTTCTCCTCACACTTTTGTCTCTCATTACAAATTGGATGTGGTTTCCAGGGGCAGATCTTCATTTGGCTTCACATTTCTCAGGAGTATTTTCCTATGAGCCACCCAAGTTGTAGGTGCTAGGGACGCTGTTCCATGGGTAAGAATGCAGGCGAGATAGGACTACATAACATCAAGAAGTTATGTACTCACCATAACGTTCGATGTATGTAGTCCATCTCGCCTCACATTCTTAATTGCCCTCCCGCCTTCCCCCCTGCCTGGAGGATTTGGAGGTAAAATGTTATCATGCAGAGTCCCTTTGATTAATTTGTTTGGATATTTTGTTTGTATGGATGTGTGTTATGTATGCAATAACTGAGTTGTTTGCAGCAAACTAGATCTGGGGATGTGAAGCAGTGTACTGTGGGATACCCTCTTAGCCCAGCCAATCAGAGACTTTTGAGCTAGTAAATAGGCCAAGTCAGAGCCGATATTCGGCTCCGAACCCATGGGTAAGAATGTGAGGCGCGATGGACTACATACATCGAACATTATGGTGAGTACATAACTTCTTGTTTCATTCTGCTGGTTTGGGATGTTTCTATATGCGTTTCCACCATTTTCAGTGATTTTCAGGGAAAGTCCAAAGATTCATAAAAAGACTCCAGAAATCATTGTGGTGACTGTTCTGACCCAGACAAAATTGGTTCTCCCTTCTTATGGAATTGACCAGGGGAAATTACCACAACCTTAATTACAGATTTGATCTACTCGCACAGGACAAAAAGTGTGATATACATTGACTTGAAACAACCTCACTGACCTGGAGGATTTACTTTTGATACCTGTTAGGCTCCTGTTTCATAGAGATATGCAGCAGGTACTGAAGGGGGCAAAAAAGCCTGCTACCAGAATACCATATATTGGCAACTGGGAGAGATTATCTAACTAGTGCCTAGCCAATTACCAGTAACCTATCACTGATTTTGTACCACTGGTGCTTAAATATTTGTGAGAGTTACTATCTTCTGGCCTCTCTTATGCCTCGATAAGGATGCATCTTTTGGCCATTTCAGTATGCCTGCCCATGGATCCCCCTCTTTCTTCTCTATTTATTGTCAAACAGTTTCTAAAAAGTACTTTTCATCGGAAACCTCATTGAAGACCGGTTCCTCTTCCTTGGGATCTCAACTCAACTCTGTCAGCCTCTGAACCTGCCTGTCAGACTGATTTAAAGTTCACTACCTTGAAGACTCTTCTGATTGTTTTGACACCTGCAAGAAGACTTTGAGTTGCAAGCTTTCATAGTGACAAAATTCCTGTCTGGTTTTCCATAGAAAGTCACTCTGTACACAAACCCTTCTTTTATGCCCAACATTGTTTCTGAGTTTATGTTGAATAAAACCAACAGTCTTGCTGTTTTCTATCCAAAACCTATAAACAGGAGAAAATATTCTAAACACACTGGATCTCTGGGCACAACTCTGGTACTGTCTTGACAAAACTAAGTCCTTTAGGAAAGCTAACCATCTCTGTTCCCTATTCTGGGATGAAGAAAGTGTAACTGGAGTCTAAACTGACTTTTTCCAGGTGGTTGTCCTCTGCTGCTGCTGTTTTGTTGCTCACAGAATGGAAAATCCATTTTAGGCAGTGCTAAGGCACATTCTACTAGAGCCTTGGCTTCTGTGATATCATACTGGAAAGGGTGACTCTAGAGTCATTGTAGAGGTAGCATCATGGTCGTCCATACATACGCTTACAAAGCACCACAAGCTGGATTCCTTTTCAAGGTCCAGAACCTGTTTTGCTAGGATTCTTCTCCAGGGAATCCAGGATCCTTATCCTTCCTCCTCCTAGGTTGGATAAGCTATGGCATTCTACCTGTGGGCTACTACACAGGTGAGAATGATGAACATAGTACAGTTGTGTAAGCTGCACTTATCTATAACAGCAAACCTTTGACGACTTCTCTGCTGCAGTGACTCACCATCCCACTTCTTGTATATAGTTCTTGTTGGAGATATATATATATATATATATATTTGCAATTTATGTTTATGTGGTTTGTTCAGGATGACTTCCCCATTTGTTGTTGTGGGGCAAGAAAGTCTGAAGATTTTTAGTTACTCTGGCTGTTTATATAGCTCCCTCCAAAAAGGGATCAGCATATAAGCAGCCAGTGACAGGGGGTGAAAGCTTCTGGTGGCTGTATCCCTTGACAGGATACAACTCATAAGCTACTGCAGCAATGAAGATTTTAAACATCTTACAGGAAAGTGCCACTTTCTGTTTCAGATTCTCAGTCAGAAGTAGCAGATACTGAGAAGGGAGTGATTTTCTTCACTGTATTTCTCCAAGCTGAAAATTCTGATTCTGAGAAAATATTCTTCAGCTGTCCCTGCAGCATAGTTATCTTTTTCTGAAACTATAAGTAAAATAAAATATAGGAATTTCATTCTTTCCCACTGAAACCAGTTTCCCAGCAGACATACGATTTGTTGAAAATGGATTTTACTCAACTTACAACAGTTCCTCTTATTAGCTGACAGCATTAGATGATGTTTCCCTAACATTTTGCAGTATGCATCACAGTCATCCTCCTGCTCCTAAAAGGTCTTTTAAGTTTTATAAAGCACCTCAGCCACATAGTCTGTTTTTTCCCAATCCAAAATCAAATCCTGCAGTTATTTTGTTAGCAAATCCATCTGCTGCAAAAATATTCTTAATGCTAACCCAATTCCTTTTGACAAGAATGGGAAAGCTTTTGATAGATTTGCAAAGAAAGTTTCTTTGTTTTTTGTAAACTGCCAGGTTCATACAGTATATTAAAAATGTACTGGTTTCTTTTGAGAACATGAATAAATTAGCTTTTAAACTTCCTTCCTCATAGGTTGAATCTTCATTGAAGTTTTTAACTGTATCTGCTTTTCAGTTAACCAAACACTATTTAAAGTGTTAGAGTTTGCCAATAGGATTTCAGAGCAGATGCTATGATTCAGAGAAGATGCTACTGATTCAGTTATGAGAAGATTTACTTGGTTAACTTCTTAACATTTACCAGAAGTTAAAGCTGATATTTTTAAATTTCTTCTTGAGAAATGTGTTTCTTGTTTGGTCTTTCTACTACTGAGGTTCTTAAAAGTTTTGATGAAAGAGGAAATTGATTCAAGGCATTACTAAAACCTTTTAACTCCCTCTAACCCTCCTTTTCCAAGTTTGACAAAAACTCTCTCTCCAATTCAGTGTCTTTTTTCAAGAAACAAAATAAGTAAGGATCAAACAGAATTTTAAAAAGCAATGGCTAGGAAGCTCAAAAAAGAAAGAGGTAGTCTCCCATAGCCAAGGACAAAATCATAATGACTACACAGTTCAAAATTCTGAAAAATCAAAATTGCAGAAGCACACACTTTTTCCCGTACCTATCAATACTCTTCTACTCTTTTTCAGATATAGTAGGAATAGAATTAACTAAATTTTTAGAAGCAGTAGGATTAACTAAAGTTAAAACTGCTGGGTCAGGTTTGGGAAGTGTGTATAAAAACTTAGGATGTATAAAGTTCCTCCATTTATCTGCCTTTTTAGGAGCAGCTGGCTATAAGGAAAATTGCATGTAGTAATACAAAACATTCTCCAAAGCTGAAAGAAATGGAAGGAATAGGTGAAGGTTCTTGGAAATGCCTTCTGTAATAGTTCATAGAAGTTTCTGAGGGACTGCAAAACCTCATTGTTTTCCGACTGAAAGCACTGGGCCATTGTAGAAGTAGTCTCAAAGAGCAATAAACCCCAAATATGAATCCAATCTGAGGAGAAAACCCTGTATCTGTCCCTTCATTTTCCTGTCCAGATTCAGAATCTTGAATCTCTTCAGGAAAAGGGTTATTCCTCTTTCTTTTACCACAAACTATTTTATAAGAAGGATCAGAAACTTTAAATATTGAGCAACACCCATTAAATTACTCTTGTCCAAGGAAATTGATACAAGTTTAGTTTTCTGTTTGTTTTTGACAGGAAAAATGGGGCCATCAGTGTTGTTACTGGCAGCAACAGCTTCATGAGGGATGGGCACAACATTCTGACAAAACAGAAGAGCCTTCTCTGTTCCCTCTCCCAGGACTAACAAAAGTGGCTCTCCTTTGCCTACTGAGGGGACCCTAACATCTGTAGAGGAAATGACTAACCCCTTTTTCATAGTGGCTATAGATGCAGCAAAAGAGTGATTCTGAGTAAAAGATGAGTGGTCTGTAGTACAACATGGCCACAGCAGAGTTGCCCACCAAGGGCTGAGGCAAATTGCCAGATTACTGTGGTGGCAAAGGCTGTTTGCTTAATTTTTTTCTTTTTGTGGCTAACAAAGATAAACATTCTGTTCTGTGGTCAAGCCAAAAACGGTGCCTCCGATTTTCACCCACCACCACCATGGCCATTCTTTAAAAGCAATTCCTAAGTCTAAGCCTTCACCTTCCCCGGTGGCATAAAATTATCTTTTCAGAGAATAATCCATCAGGGGTAGACTGCAGAGTGTGTGTGTGTGTGTGGGGGGGGGGGGGTCCTTCCTCCTTTTCAAGGGATTCCTTCTTCTCCTGTGAATCAAACTTCTCTGTTTCCTCCAGTTTTGGAGCACATGTTGTCTCAGGTGTCATAAAGCTCATGCCCCGCACACCAGAAAAGCTAATGTTTTTATTTAAGAATTTTTGTGGTGCTAAAAAGGGATCTTGAGGACCAGTCCTAGACATCTGCTTCTTAATCTTTGTCAAGTTCCTAAAGTTCAAGATGTTATCCCTCTAAACCTTGTTACCACTTATTCCCTGTTCAGTTTCATGATAATATTTGATTTAAAAAATGCTTATCACATACCAATATGTAAAGAATTCAGACTTTTTTAAATTTTTCCTGTATCTGGCTTACATTATTAGTTGTCTGTCTTACCCTTTGGTGGTCTTGTTGCACCAAGCGTATTTTACAAAGTGTCAGTAATTGCTTACTGCAGACTATAAGACATTCAAATTTTTCCATGTTTGGACGACTCTTTTATTTGCAGACTTTTTCCCAGTTATCAAGATTCTTTGACAAGTGTCAGGATACTACTTCCTAGTCTGGGGTTTCAGGTGAACTTGCATAAACTATCCCTAATGTCTTCCCACAGAATACTTTTTCTGGGATGCCTTTTGGATACTTCTGTTGGAAGGGCTTTTCTTCCTCTAGGCACAGCAGAATTGTAAAAAGAACACTTTCAGGGCTTCTCCAGTCAAAGTCTGACCCATGTCCTTGAATTTCTCAGGATTCTGGTTTTATGGCCTTTCTGATTATTAGGATTCCCTTGGCCGGACTTCACATTAGAAAAAAAAAAATCAGTTGTACTTCAGGTCAATCTGGTCCCAACACCCTCTTTCTTTTCAGATTTCAGTCCTAGAATTTGTTAGAAGGGAGTTACTGTGGTGGATGTACCAGTTATCGCTCAACCCATGTCTCCCCTTACTTCCTCACTCTGTCACAACTGATTCTTCAGACTTTGCTTGGAAAACTGTGTCAAAGGGATGAAGCTGCAAGGTCTGTGGAGCAAGCAGGACAGCGAGAAGCGCATAAATGACAAGGTGATAATGGTGGTGATAATGCTTTGAAAGCCTTAAATCTTCTCTGGTCACCAGGACCCTCTACAAAGAATCACAGACTCAGTGATTTGATATATAAAAAGGGAATACCAGAACTTTACCCCTTGTGTAGACTTGCTATGATAGCCTAGGAGTTAGCAACTCTACAAGTTTCGTACATTCCTTCAGAGCAAAACATTAGAGCAGACAGCCTGAGCAGGGCCATGAAAAATCCTCCTAAATGGAAACTGCAACCTGGGGCATTCCAGGAATTAGTCCTTCTGTGGGGAACACGTCAAATAGATCTGTATGCCGCCTTTCAAAACACACGGCTACAGAAATTATATTCCAGAATTCCTTGTATGCATGTCTGGAAAAATGCATGCTTTCTCATTCCCATAGATGGGAATTATGATCAATATTTGATAACTGTTGCGGTAGCCTAAGCTATTTGGGTTATATCCTGGGAAGGGCATAACCAACTGGCCAGCTTTTCAGAGTTTGTGTGGCTTACACGCACACTTACTGCCAGGAACTCGAGTAGGCCTCCATATAAACGGCGAAGTGCCAAACATTTCAACGCTTTCTTGCAGCCAAAGTCTACTACTACTGTGACGTTCATGGAATTGACTGTCAACTAGCAATCCCACAGGGCTGGGCAGATTGTTTTCTGTTGGTGAAAACCAGCTAAGAAATGTACATTTTGTGAAATGTTTCACTATAACATGGTATATTTGAGTAAGCTGTGTGTTTTATTCGCTTTTTTTTTTAAATGCTCACACATATTTCATTCATATTTGTGTTTTGGGGCAGGATTTCATTCTTTTGAGGAGTTTCAACGTTTTTACCTCAAAAGCTGTTTTTTAGTTGTCTTGAAACTGACTCCTTCAGGTTCTGCTTCCCAGATGTTCATCGTGCATACAGCTGCAGTAATCACAGATGGGTTCTCTGCTGTCAGGCGGTCCCTCGGTCGGCCGAATTCCAAAGTCTTGGTCCGGCGTCGGTTGTTGTCGCTTTCTCTTCTGACGTCAGTGAGGCCAGAGTATATAAGACACAGCCGACGCCATGTTCTTCGGTCTTTTTTGCCGCGCGGTGCCCGAAGCAGAAGCAGTTCGCAAGTGCCAGTCGGCCAGCTCCTGAATTACGAATATTTTGGAAACCGAAGTCTTCATTAAAGCTAAGTACCCCGTTGGGGAAATTTTTCTTGCCTCAGACCGATGTCAGAAAAAGTTAATAATTGTATTTCTTGTGGGAAGCAAATACCGCATAAGGATTTCCATTCCCTTTGCATACCTTGTTTGGGCCCAGACCACGACGTCTCGGGCTGTCGCTTTTGCGCTACCTTCAATAAACGCACTATTAAGCATCGGGCGGAGTTCGCCCAGCACTACTTTGGTAAAGCTTTTGATTATAAAATGTCGTCGGACACTCCGACTACCGTTTTATCCAAAAAACGCAAGGAAAAGGACCGACACCACGCCAAAACAGGCTACACGTGGTCCGGTTCTCAGCGAGACGCCTTTGCAGTCCCTGACTACCGACGACACTCCTTTGAAGGTGTCCTCTGTACCTGAGACCGCTGGGTCCTCGGCCCTTTCCCAGACCGAAGCCTCAGCTTATGTTGAGCCTACTAATGTGGACAGGTCCACCTCCACCCATGGTGTATTTAGGCCCTCATCTTCTTTTTCAATTAAGGCCTTTACTAAATCCAAAGCAGCCAGGCATCCCACGAGGCCTGTTGCACAGGGCCCATCTCCAGGTCCCATGCCTAAAAAACAGATGCTTAAAATGGCTGAGGATTTAATTACTCTTATCAGAGGTTCTCAACCCCCTCCAGACAAGAGACCCAGAGTGGAGGAAGATTCTCCCTCTTCTGATCAGGGATCCATTTTATCAGAACATTCTGATGCAGAGGAACACTCTTACTCTCCTTTTGAGGATTCTGATGCAGAACAGTCCATTCCGTCTGTATCCCCCCCTGAGGATTTTTCCTTTGGGGAAACCTTACACACCTTGAGGGAACATTTCCATTGGGAAGGCCAAGACTTTTCAGATTCCAAGAAAAGACTTGGGGAATTTCTTTTGTTACCTCAACACAAACCTCTGGCTATACCCCCTGTTTTGGACATACTGGATGATGTCTATTCGGAGGCTTGTCTTAACCCGGATTCTCTGCCTCCTGCACCAGTCAAACCTGATAGGTATTACAGAGTACCCAGCTCTCACCAATTTCTCTTCAAAAACCATAATGCTGACAGGCCTCCACTGCCAAGAACCCACTTCCTGCAGAAAGGGACTCAAGATCTTTAGAAAGGTGGGGTAAAAGGTATATACCTCGGCCACCCTAGCCATGAGGGCTTTAAATTGTCAGTTTCATATGCTTAAATATCAGCAGTTCCTGTTATCACAATTAAGGAACAAAATGTCTCAACTTGAACAACCAGATTTAAAGGAGTTACAGGATATGATGCATAGTGCAGAACAAGTGGGTAAACACACCTTACAATGTGGCTATGATGCCCTGGAGGCCTCAAGTAGAGGGGCGGCAACAGGATCAGTCATTCGCAGACATGCCTGGCTTAGGGAACAAAATTTACCTGATCATGTGAAAGCTAAACTTCTAGATGCTCCTTTACAAAAGGATGTGCTGTTTGGTACTAATGCTGAGGAGATACTACGGAAAATGGAAGAAAAAGCCAAATCTATGCAAACTGTCAAAGCCTTCTTACAGGCCCAACCACCACGTTTTAGCAGAAATTGGCCTTCAAAAAACTGGTCCTTTCCAACCACTGACAAGCCCCAAAGAGGTAGATACAGACACACAAGGGGCAGAGGGCAATCACAAGGATCATATAGAGGCCGACAATGGCAAACTCCAGCGCCAAGAGGTGGCGAAGACAGTGCACAACAATACAGGAAGCAAAACCAATGACTCCCTCATCTCCATGCCAAGCATGTCTCAGCTGGCAGCACCTTTGGGAGGGAAACTAGCATTATTTGCAAGCGATTGGCATATTGTCACAACAGACAAATGGATCCTGGACATTATAAACAGAGGCTACAAATTTCAATTTCACACTCTTCCAAAAATGAGAGGCATGCCAAACCTGCCACAAAATCAAAGGGCAGAGGCACAACTGCAAATTTCAAAGCTCATAAACATGAGAGCTATTCAAGAGGTACCTACTCACCAACAAGGTCAAGGTTTTTATTCAAGACTTTTTCTGGTACCAAGGAAAGGAACCGACTGGAGACCCATTTTGGACTTATCCATCCTAAACACATTTCTTCTCGTACCAAAATTCAAGATGCTCACATTACAGCAGCTTCTTCCCATGCTGGGCAAGGAGTTTTGGCTGGTAACATTGGACCTCAAGGAGGCATACCTGCATGTCCCAATCGGACAAAGCTGCAGAAGATACCTCAGATTTCTTGCAGGTTCAATCCACGATCAATTCTCTGCATTGCCCTTTGGCTTATCTACTGCGCCCAGAGTATTCACAAAGTGCCTGGCATCAGTGATTGCCTACTGCAGACTTCAAGGGATACAAGTTTACCCTTATCTGGACGACTGCCTGATCCAAGCGGACAGCAAGAACATACTTCTGGAACATCTGGCATATGTGACACGGTTACTGCTTTCTCTGGGATATACAATCAACAAAGAGAAATCAAGGCTAACACCATCTCAGAAAATAACTTTCCTGGGTGCCAACTTGGACACAAACACCCAGATGGCCTACCTAACACCAGAAAAACAGGGGCAACTATCTCAGTACTTCAAAATACTAGCAAAAAGTACCAGGCTTACTGCAAGGAAAATCCTGCAGGCTCTGGGATTCATGGCATCTTGCATTCTTTTAACCCCATTTGCAAAGCTGCATATGAGGAAACTTCAATGGTACCTAAAAAACCTATGGTCTCAACACAGTCACAGTTTGGAAACAATAATACCAATAATTCCATGTTTGCAAAAGGAATTTCTATGGTGGGCCCAAGCATGTTAAGCGCAAACAGGCCTCCCATTCTGCAAGCCTCAAGCAAAGCAAGTCATAACCACAGACGCCTCAGACTACGCCTGGGGGGCGCACATGACGGACAGGTGCATTCAGGGCAAATGGTCCCAAAAAGAGAAGCACCTTCACATCAATCAAAAAGAAATGCTAGCAGTAATAAATGCAATTACAGCTTTCAAGGACTTCCTGCATCCATAACAATTACTGATAAGAAAAGACAACACCACGGTAATGTGGTACATAAACAAGGAGGAACACATTCATACCCCTTGTGCAGACTAGCCATGACTCTTTGGAACTTGGCTCTGGAAAGACAAATCGAACTTCAAGCACAGTACTTGCCAGGATTGGAAAACACACTGGCAGACAATCTAAGCAGAAAAATGACAGATCCACACGAATGGAAGTTACATCCTCAGGTGTTTGCAGAAATAATCCAAGCATGGGGGAGGCCAGACATAGATCTTTTTGCCTCCCACAGGAATCATCAATTGGAAAAGTTTTACCCAAAGGCCTGGAGAGTGGACGCCCTTTCATTCAGTTGGACAGCATGGACAGTTTACGCATTCCCACCTCTGCCTCTTCTGCCCAAGGTGCTTTTGAAAGCAAGAACAGACAAACCAAAGATGATTGCTCCAGATTGGCCAAGGCAACACTGGTACCCACTCATGAGGAGCCTAACACATACTCCTCCCTGGTCCCTGCCTCTAATGCCTCTTCTGCTGACTCAGCACAGCTACAAAACTCTTCACAGTCAGCTGAAAACACTCAATCTCGCTGCATGGAAAATTCCTTAACACCACAACAGACCCTACTCTCCAAGGAGGTGCAGGATGTCATTTTGGAAGCCAGAAGGCCATCTACTAGAAAAGCTTACTCCGCAAAATGGAAGCGGTTTCGCTCTTGGAATGAGAAAAGAGGCCAGGACCCTAGAAAACTGAACTTGCCTCAGGTATTACAGTACCTAGCGGAGCTGCTGAACAGTGGACTTTCATTTTCTTCCATAAAAACCCATGCCTCAGCCATTTCTGCAGAATTCAACACGGATCCTCCTTTATTTTCCCACCCACTCTTACGACAGTTCCTCAGAGGGGCTAAGAATATAAGACCACCAAGGAAGCAACCAATACCAGCCTGGGATCTTAATTACATACTAGAAAAATTAACATTGCCTCCTTTTGAACCAGCTGCCTCAACAGATTTGCAATATTTGTCCTGGAAAACAGCCTTCCTTCTGGCCATCACTTCAGCTCGTAGGGTTTCTGAACTACAGGCCCTCATGGCGGTGCAGCCCTTTCTCATTTTCCATCAGGACAGGGTTTCCCTTCGTACCAACCCATCATTTATGCCTAAAGTGGTATCCAGGGTAGTTTTAAATCAAGCCATACACCTACCTACCTTTTACCGCAATCCTCAAAACAAAGGGGAAAGGCTGCTACACTCCTTAGACATCCATAGGCAGCTACGTTATTATTTGGACAGAACAAAGGCCTTCAGGAAATCACACTCTTTGTGTCCTATGCTGTAGGGGCTCAAGGGAAGCCAGTTACAAAACAGACCATTTCAAAGTAGATAGGTCACTGCATACGGTTTTGTTACTCCTATAATGGGAAATCTGTTCCTACAGGTATCAGATCACACTCCACCAGGGACACAGCTACCTCTACAGCTTTCCTCAGAGGAGTTCCTACCAAAGATATTTTGGAGGCAGCCACTTGGAGTTATGTACATACCTTCACAAAACACTACCACCTGCCTTTATATTCCAGAACAAGAGCAGGCTTTGCCACTGCTGTTTTGCAGGGCATTCTGGCTCAACCCAGTTCCTCCTAGTACCTACCACCCTGTGCATAGCTTTGGGACTCTACCCATCTGTGATTACTGCAGCTGTATGCACGATGAACATAGTACAGTTTTGTACCTACCATAAATGTAGATGTTCGAGTGCTAATACAGCTGCAGTACAGGTTTCCCTCCCTCCTTCCCCACTTGGTAAAGGCATGGGGCCTAACAACCTCTTCATACTACCTGACTGGGTTATCCTGCTATGTTTTATTTGCTTGCTACCACTTATTTTGGATTATATTGCATTGCTTGTATATATATATACATATAAGCATAGTTTATGTATTGCCTTCCTTCTGGGGGCACCTGACATCTGGGGCAAGAAAGACTGAAGAACATGGCGTCGGCTGTGTCTTATATACTCTGGCCTCACTGACGTCAGAAGAGAAAGCGACAACAACCGACGCCGGACCAAGACTTTGGAATTCGGCCGACCGAGGGACCGCCTGACGGCAGAGAACCCATCTGTGATTACTGCAGCTGTATTAGCACTCGAACATCTACATTTATGGTAGGTACAAAACTGTACTTTCAGAGGCTTCCTGTGTCTGGACCTATGGGACCATTACTGATCTCCATAGTTCTTCCATCACTGTCTGAAAGAAGAAAGCTGTCGGACTTTTTGGGTGTCATGCTGTTTTTCTCCTTTGTTTTAGCTGCCAATGGAAAACTGCTGTAGGTGGACTTGGTTCCTTGGACTGCTCATTGTTTTTGCCTAGTCCTTCTGGAGTATAGTCTACAACCGCTAAGAAGCACAGGATAAGACGCATCCTGTACAGCTGTAGGGTTGCTCTCCATAAGCGAGGGAGAAACTACTCTTGTTACTCTTGGGTTAAGGGGTATATCCTGTATAAAACGTAACATGAAAGGGAGCCTAAGACCTGGGGTAGTGTATTTGCTTTGGGTCAACCCTTTTCCAGGGATCTCCTATAGGGAAAGAAAACAAAACGAAAAAATATGGTTTCTCTTGTCTTTGTTTCTATGGACTGTGATTTGCCAGGGTATTGCTTTCTGCTTTCACTTTGCTTTAGTCTTTTAATAAAAAAGCATCCTTTTATTTCTGAGTATGATTACTGGTCAGAAGAGAAGTGATTGGAAAGAGATAATCTTATGCTTTAGGCCATTCTTCACGAGCTGAAGACTCTCATTCTGAGGAATGTGTGAATTCAGATTTCCCTCCAGAATACTTATTTTAAATAAAGTGTAAGAAAAATATTTTTTTCCCCAATGGGTATAGAATGATATTCCTATTATCCTGCAAATGTATTGTCACAACTAGATATATTTCTCAGCCTTTAGTTGACCCTCCTGTTTATCTGCTTTGGAGGATGTTTTCAAGACAGCTTGTAATTTACTTGACTGTCAACCCCCTGTCCCTGTGAAGTCTAATAGGTTAAATAAGGTACCTCAGACTCCCAAATGCTTGCTTTCTAGCCCCAAAGTAGACCCTGCACTGATTTCCTTAGCCAAAACTGTTTCTGGCAGACAAATGGCCAGTGCTAATTCCATTCCCTGTAAGGATGGAAAACCTTTTAGCAAATTTGGGAATAAGTTTTATTCTTCAGCTCCTTTAACATTCAGAATTTTAAACCACTAGGCTCACATGTTATTGTTTACTTCTGTCATTTGAGGGCACAAAAAGTTAACTGCACACACACACACACACACACACACACACACACACACACACACTTACTTCTGAGATTAAAAAAAAAAATCTTTGCTTGCCTTTTTTGTTCTCGTGTTATTAAACATCTCTTAGTGTTTGTGTGATGCTGCTAATACTGTTTCCAGGGCTGTTGCTGCTAGGTCAGTCTTGAAGATTTGCTTAATTATATTCCCAAAATGTCGGTAAAGATGTTAAAACTAAAATTTTAAAGTCTACCTCACACAAGGAAGTTCTCTTTGGTCCTCCTTCAGCTCAAGCGTTTGAGGTTTGATGAGAGGGAAATCTGATTCATGGGATGACCCATATCTTCCAAATGATCTTTAAGGCAGACAAAAATCTTACACCTCGGCTCTCCTTTTCAAAAAGCAACAAGGTGCCAACAAGCAGGATTTTAAAAGGCAGTGACAAGGAGGATCCAAAAAAGAAAGGGAAAGTCTTTCAAAATAAAGGACAGTTTAAAAAATAATTGCTGTTTGCTTCTTCAGGTTCCTCCTACCTTGGCAATCTCTCCCTCTCTGAATATGCATTTGATTCTTCAGGCTTCATACATTCTGTCAAAGGAAAACATTGAAGGAAGCAAGCTAAGCAGGACCAGGACAGACCGGGATCTTTCAAGAATTGATCCATCTGTTGGAAATACCAAATAGATCTGTTTGCCTCTTCTTAGAACAGAATAAATTCTACTCCAGGGTTCTTTGCAAACAGGCCTGGAAGACAGGCACCTTTTCATTCCTGTGAATTGGAATGCTCCTCTGTGCTTTTCCATTCTTTCTAGTAATATCCAGAGTTCTTCTAAAGATACAAAAGAACTATCACAAGATGATGGAAGTGACTCCCTTTTAGGTCAGACAACAGTGGTCTGTTCTTTTGAAACTGCCCAAGTACATTCACCACAGGCTTCCCCATGGACTGTGGTTACTCATTGAAGATGGGGTTTGTGTGATACACCCTAACAAAGAAACTCTTCAGCTGTCTGCCTGGATGATAGAATTTTGATACCTTTTAAGCACCTTTTTCTGAGGCCATCCAGCAAGTATTGTAGAGGCTAAAAAACTACTACTAGGGAACTGTGTGTGTGTAAAATATTTTCTAGTCTGTGCCATTCCAAGAAATGGGTCCATTGTAAAGACCCAGCTGCGTATGTTTCTTGATTATTTGTGCAAGTTACTGTCCTCTAAACTTTCTTACTCATCTGTAAAGTATCATTTGTCTGCTATTTCGATTTATCTGCAATAGCATCCGTCCTTTCTACGTCTCCTGAAGTGAGTCATTTTTTGAAAGGAGTTTTACGTATCTATCCGCCTAGAAAACTGGTGTCTCCTCCTTGGGATCGTACCTTTATGCTTGAAAAGCTTATTGTGCTTCCATTTGAACCAGCTCATTAGCCTGGCGTGAGGTTCATAACATGGAAGACTGTTTTACTCATTGCTCTAACTTCTGCTAGAAAAGTATCTCGGTTACAAGCTCTTATGGTGAGTCAACCCTACCTCATTTCAACAAGGAAAGGGTTACTTTGAGAACTAATACTTTTTTGCCTAAAGTGGACTGTTTACTTTGTATCAGTCTGTTAATCTCTGTCTTTTTCCTTGAGCCCAAAACAAGGGAGAAGAAATTAGACTCCGTGTCCACAAGCAGCTCATATACTAGCCAGACAAAACTCAGTCCCTCAGGAAAGCAGACCAACTGTTTCCTATAAAGGCAAGCGAAAAGGGCAACCAGTATCAAAGCAGACAACTTTGAGGTGGTTGTCTCATACAGTTTCTTTTTGTTGTTCTGACTTCCAAGCAGGGTTTGAGTCCACTGTACCAGTACCTTGGCTTCTTTTGTTGCTCTTTGGAAAGTGATAGACTCTAGAGTAAGCAGCATTACAAACTGGATTCCTTTTCCAGGTTCAGAACAGGCTTTCCTTGGAACCATTCTTTTGGGTCCTTAAATTACTTCCTACTACTCCTTCCTATAAGTTACTAAGCTATGGTAATATACCCAAATAGCTTAGGCTGCTGCAACAGTGATCAAATGTTGAACATAATACTCTTGTGTAAGTAAACGTGCCATAGAAGTAGTTGTTCTAATAGATCACTGTTACAGTAGCTGTACCCTCCCTATAGCTCCCTTTTTAGTGTTTATATATATATATATATATATATATATATATATATATATATATATATATATATATATATATATATATATATATATATTGCTAGACTGTGGATGTATATACCCTGGTGTATATAGTTTCTCTTATTTTACATGTATTTTCTAAGCATTTTCCCTTTAGGACTATTGCCTCCCTTCCTGGGGCAAGAAAGTTGTGATGTGGGAACCCTGACTTTTTATATGGAGCTCTGCTTGAGCTCCTGGCAGTTAATACTTAAAAAGTGCCCCTATATTTTGAAAAGCTGGCTAGTTGATCATATCCTTGGTAGGATATGACCCCAATAGTTTAAGCTACTGTGCAACAGTGATCTATTTATTAGAATATCTACTCTTATAAGTTTGCATACACAACTGTACAATCTCCAGTGAGCAATGAAGAGACTTACTGCTAAGTTGAAGCAGTTGGGATGAAAATCAGCTCCTCCAAATAATTAGTCATGATTTTGTCCCAAAAAATAGTAGATTTGCTATCTCCAGGTGAGGGAGGTGTATCTCCTCAGGGGGATGAGGTTAAAGTATCATACAGTGAGGATTTGGTGGAGAAGCTAAAGAAGAGTCATATCACAACGTTCTCAGTTTATTGATTAATGTATGTCCTCTTCATTTGTTGTCATGGGTAGTGAACCATTCTCTCTGTTAAAAGGAGTCATTTGAGGTGGTTTGGGTACTTTGCGAAGGTGCCCCTTAAATAACCCCTACTAGAGGTGTACTGAGCACAGTGTGATGGGAGGAGGCAACAGGGCATGAGCAGAACTCATTTAAAGATTATATATCTTAGCTTGTCTGAGAATGCTTGTGGATCCCATGAGATAAGCCTGAGACTCTCTGTGGATAGAGGAACTCTGATCCACCATTTTCTGCTTGCTAGTGCTGTGACCTTCACCAGGACAGGACAAGTGGTTTAGAAAAATGATGGTTAATCATGACTAATGATCATGTCTGTTTACCAGCAGCTGGTGCTAGAAACAGTTATTTGCAGCTGTAGAATATCATAGCCACAGCTATTAATAGCTATACTAAATTGCAACTGTAGCTAGCAAGGTACTTTCTGGGTTGGGCTTCCATGTGATAAGCTGAAACCTATTATTTGGAAGCTTTTGCTTTAAGGAATACTTGCAAGACTTCAGTGCCTTTTGATAACTTATTAGGTCTGTACCTGCTTTGTTAATATATTTTGCTGAATTCCTCCCCATATGTTTATCTCTGTCTACCTTTTACCTTCATATATATTTCCTCCCTTTCTCTTCCTAATTAGCTTTACAATAGAGCTTACCATAGTGAGCAAAAAAGTAGAAGCATTAATTTAATCCTGTACTTAGGTTATTGTGATTTTACAAATCATAAATTCAAAATACTTCAAAGCAAACCATAGAATCAACCTCTTGGATTCAGAACGTATGCTCCTGCCTAAATTTTGCTACAACTCTATGCATCTGTCCTCTGTCTGTAGTGCCCTTTTGGTCTTGCATAATTTAAGCTTCTGGACTTTCAGACAACCCAGTAGCTTAGCCACACCTAGAAAATATTACCAAACAATTTGCTATCTAGTAGTAGTGCCCTTTACATTCTATTGTTCTTGTCTATTAAACTTATGGAAGTTCTTAACATTGTTATTACTGCAGTAAAACTGAAACGTAACTGTGGAATATAATTATTGCCAGGATCTATCACTTCTCTTTTTTATTTATTTATTTATATACGAATTTTTGTATCTTATTTGTGATATTTAACATTTGCTACTTTGTCATGTATTGTACTGTATGGCATCCTGTAAGATTTAACTGTGGAGCTTTTCTCACCGGGCCACTACTGAAAAGGGGCCTGCTATGGCTCAGCCAGACTTTCCTGGTAAGCAAATGCTAATAAATAAATATAAATTAATGTGTTGTTATAACTGCATGTTACAGCTTTATCCCCAGGTTTCACCTGCAAATGGATATTAGTCCAGTAGGTATCTCCTGGTTAATAGGTAATAAATTGTTTTGCTCCTCAGACCAGTCCTACAATCATTTCCTCAATGCATCTCTAGGTCCCCCTACCCAATCCATGGAGACTTGCATCAATCATACCTCTTCTTTTTCTTCTGCAACACAGTAACTCTTTCATTAAACCCCAACCCCACCCCCTCATCCTCTTGTAACTCTGACTTCCTCTCTCACTTACTCCAAACTCCTGGAAATTATTCCCCGTACTCCCCAGTCTTCTCAGTTCTGCCTGTCTTCTAATTTGATCTAATTTATAGCTTGCCTTATATCCAAAGGTAAAGTTTGCCATATAGCTTCATACTTCTCCCTTGTTTACTATACCACCCAGTCTATCCCCAGATTCCTCTTCCTCTATAGTTTCAATCCTCAGAGCAATTCTTTGATCTTCTTCCATTTATCCCACTCCCATATCAACTACACAATGCATGCAGTTCCTTTAACCAGGCTAACCTATGTCAGTACAGGCAAACATCTGTACCAACAAGGCCTACTAACTACACTGCACAAAACTTCTAAGCTTGTTATACTGCTAGCTGGTGATGTAGAGCTTAACAACGACTCTTTCAACCCGACAGTCACACCACAGACACTGAAAGAAACCACATCCTAATACAAGTTCTACTAGGGCATTATGCAAAACTATTTCTTGCAGTCCGTTATATTCAAAATCAGAATCACATTTATTGGCCAAGTATGCACACATACAAGGAATTTGAGACTGGTTTCAGTGACTCTCCAAATATGAATTACATAAACATATATACAACTACTAAACACAAGACAAAAAATGTAAATATACATACATATATCGATACAAGGTGCAAAGTGCAACTCAGTGTAAGAAATACTGAAATAAACTCTGAAAGAAGTATTAACAATAAGTAAACAATATTACAGAACCCTCAGGGGCTTGGGAAAAAGAATACCCAGCCTAATAAGCTGAATTAACCATTTATGGCCTATGGAAAAACAACTTTCTTATATCTGCTTGTTTTGGTGCATATTAATGTATAAAGCCTGGCCATTTGTGATGGTTCAAAAAGATGGTGGCCTGGATGTGAAGGGTAGGTGATGATTTTCCCTGCCTGTTTTATGACTCTAGAATAGTACGGGTCCTATAAGGAGTGAAAACTAGCACCGATATTTTCAGCAGACCTGACTATTCGATATAACCTATTTTTGTTATGTTTAGACACAGATCCAAACCACACTAATATGGATGAGCTGAGAAACAGACTCAATGACAGCTGTGTAGAACTGAATCAATGGCTCTTGCGGGAGGTTGAACTTCCTTAGCTGTCACAGAAAGTGCATTCGCTGTTGTACTTTTTTTTATGATGGACCCTGCATTGGTCTCCCACTTCAAGTCCTGAGAGATTTTAGATCCCCAAAACTCAAAGGTTTCTGACGCAGCAGTATTAAATATAAAGAGGGGGATAATATTGTAGTACCATTCCTGAAGTCCACTGTCATTTCCACAGTTTTAAGTGTGTTCAGCTCTAGATTATTCTAACTATATCAAAGGGCCAGCTGCACAACCTCTTATCTGTGTACAGACCTATCACCATTCCTGATGAGCCCAATAATAGTTGTATCATCCATATATTTAATAAGTTTGAAGTTCGCAAATGTATGGGTCAGCTTAAACTTATAATTGTTGGTGACACAAACTTTATCTGGCCTGGCCCTCGTAAGAATAAGCTCCACAGAATAGCAAACTCTCACTGATCTGCTCATACTGGTAGTCAAATTTACACAACTGAATACAGTGACAAAACAGTTCACCACTCTGTACATTATACTTCCTAAAATACCTAAAAAGCTGATATTACTTAAGGTCCTGCCCATTGCTCAAAGTGATCATTATCCAGTCATCACTCAGCGGTGGATGAAAGTTGTAAAATTGCTTCTGAAATTAACTTTCCAAGACAAAGTGCAGATAATTCTGAACAAGCTCTTGCTGTGGAACTGCAACTAACAGATTTGCCTACTCTCTATAGGCATTCAGTCCCCATATCTACCTTGTCCACATTCTACATCCTACTCCGCTCTATCCAGGAAGACTCAACCCACTTAGGACTAAAAGGCAACTGCACCCTGGCTTAACAATGAGGTCAAAACAAATAATTCATGGAATACATGAAAAGCTGACCTATGCAATTATGATCAATATACCATTTTTCCAGAAACTTAGAAATAAGTTTAATATATATTACACAATATATAGTAACACGCCAAAGGCAGTATACATGAGTAGTGTGCATTATTCCAATGTGGGACAGCCAATGTTTTTTGGCAAGTAGTAAAAACTGTTTCTAAAAACACATTTTCCCAGATATTGCAGCTACTAAACTTCTCACCAATGGGATACTCAACAACATTAGTATATTTGTTGCAACTCCTCCCCAGATAATCAAGCTTCTGTTTTCTAATCTACCACAAGTTTCACCTTGTTCCTCAGTGCACAAATTACCTTCAGTATAATCCTTTCTGCTTTAAAACCATCATCAAATTAGGAGGTCTCTGAACTGTTAAACAAGCTAGACTTGTTCTTTTTTTGGCTTTTCCCAGTTAGGGGTCGCCACAGCGGGACTCTGGTCCGTTAATGATTGGCAGTAGATTTTTACGGTAACGAGGTGCCAGCTCGATGCTCAACCTTCAATGAAGGCACGCCCATTCACGCATATTTTTTATTTATTTAGTTTATTTTACATTTGTTAACTGGGGGTGTCTGACTGAGCCGAAAAGGCCCTTTTTCAGCAGAGGCCCAGGGAGAAAAGCCCCACAAAGAAAAATTACAGACACATTTAGTTATTTAGACATGATCAGTATACACACAAATTACAAGAGACATGTTTTTACAGTGGTATGCGGCACATAAACAGTTACAGTGGAGAGAACAAACAAAAAAATATTAATTTTAAAAATAAAGGTAATTAATAGATTTGTGGTGTACAGCTGAAATTTGGAACATAGGTAGAATACATACATAGTACACAGGTACAGTACATGCATTGTAGATTAGCCAGTGTTTGTGAGTAAGATTGAAAACTATTATCAAGTGCTCTAGATTTAGAATGTATATGTTATCTGCTTTCATTAGCCTGGGGAGCAATCATGGCACTGCCAACTTTGCTTGAGATGTTGCCTGATGAGGTCTTTAAAGGAGGCTTTGGATGATGTGTTTTGAATGCTAGTAGGCACAGAGTTCCATTTTTTAGCCACTGAACTACTATATAGTGCATCTCCAAAGCTATTGTAGCTGTTGGTGACTTATAGTAGTAGTTTGCTTGATGTTCTAAGAGGCCTTTTGGCTGAGTGATGTACTAGGTTTTTGAGAGCAGGACACTTATTGGGGAGGTAGTGAATGTAGGTTAGGAGGTTGGGCAGTTCAAGCCCAGTGGAGCTGTCTCAAAGCAGTATAGTGATGAGTTCTATATGAGCAATTTGCAGCAAAGCGGGCAATTCTGTTATAGCAGGCTTACATTTTGCTTAGTTCAGTTTTGTTGAGATTAGTCAGAATGGGCAATGCATAGAGTAGGGTGGATAGAAGTTGGGAGCGAGCAATGGCTGATCTTGTGTTGTTGATAAGAAATGGTTTGATACAGTAGAGTGATCCCAGTTTGGCATGTACTTTTTTAATAGTTAAATTGAGATGACTATCAAATTTTAGGTGGGAGTCTATGGTTATTCCCAATAGCTTAGCCTGTGCCACTGGAGCAATGGGAGTCACATTTTTGGAGTAGATAGTGAATTAACTGTTAGTGTTTTTGTTAGAACTTGTTATAATCATAAGCTGAGTTTTCTGTGGATTGAGGATAAGTTGGGCTTTGGTAAGGTAGTTTTCAACGTCAGAGAATGCTAGTTGAGTTGTTTGCAGGAGGGTGGGAATGTTTTGTGCAGCACAGATTCAGTATGCAGATGACACTACCTTAATTATAGATGCATGCTGTGTGGCGCTATGGAGGTAATTTGTGAAGACTGCGAATAGTAGTGGTCCTAAGATAGAACCCTGTGGGACTCCTATAGTTATGGGCAGCTGAGGAGAGAGTGAATTTTCCCATTTCACAGCTTGGTACCTGTCAGTTAAGTAGCTTTGGAAACAGGTAAGAGTGGAATTTGATAGATGATATTGGTTTAGTTTGTTTAGCAGGATTTGGTGTGAGACTGTGTCAAATGCTTTGGACATATCCAAAAAAACAGTTGACACTTGTAGGCCTTCATTTTTGGGACAGTTTACTGTGTCTGTGAAGCAAAGGAGGGTTGTAGTGGTACTATGGGCAGGTCTGAAACCATGCTGAGTAGGTGACAGGATGTTGCTGTCTAGGAGATGGTTTAGCATCTGGGTATGGATGCATTTTTCTAGGATTTTGGCCGGGGGGGGGGAGAGTAAAGCAATGGTTCTGTAGTTAAGTTCAGTGGAGGTCCCGCCTTTATGTATGGGTGTAACCTAGGATATTTTCCAGAGTTTGGGCACATAGTTTTCAACAATTGATCTGTTTATGAGAGTGGAGACTGGGATAGCAATAGCATCTGCTGTGAGTTTCAAGAAATAGCTGGGGAGTGGGTCGGCTGCTGTTGATGAGGTTTTTAGTTTGGAGAGCATGCTTTTGATTGAAGTGGTGGAAACTGTTTTGAGGGTAAAGCTTGTATTAGTGTTATTTGTGTTTGGAGGGATAGTGAGGAAGGAACTGTCCTGTGATACTAAGGATAGAATTGAATTCACAAAGTGGGAGTTGAATTGTGTTTCAATGGAAATTTTAGTGTCAGGAGTGGTTGATTTGGGGGTAGCCTTTTGGGTGGATTTCAGTAGCTGGTTTACATTTTTCCAAACTTTTTGCAGGTTGTGTTGGTATTTAGTTTGTAATGTTGTGTAGTAGGATTTTTTTGTCCAGCCTAATGCATTTTTTTGCACGGTTGCGCAGTTCCTGGTACTTGGGCTTTGTGTTTCTTTGTTTTTTTGATAGTAAAGCCAGGCAGTGCCTCTGGACTTGAGGATTTGTTTGGTTTCTTCACTGAGACAGGGGCTTGTAGAGGTTCTAACTTTGATTTTGCGCAATGGAGCGACAGTGTCTAGGTGGTGTAGAAATATACTACAGCCTGGTTAAGTGGGAGGGTTTTTAGAGGCGGTCCAGTAACAGTTACAGAGTGAAGTGTTGAGGACCTCTGGAGAGAATTGTTTTGTGTTTCGAGTGGATATATATTTAGTGGTTTTGCATATGCTTGTTCTACTACATGTAAAGTATATTATGTTGTGGGTCACTTAAGGTGCCTGGGAGACTGCCTGTGTGAGGGTACAATGTGGGGTTGTTAGTTAGGACCCAGTCAAGGATGGATTCCCTTTTAGATTTTTTATCACATCTAGTTGGAATTTGGACTAGCTGCTGGTAGCCATGGAGATTTATTAGATTACTTGGTGGTTCTGATATACAGGTGAACCAATCTAGGTTGAAGTCCCCCAGAATAAGGGTTTCTTGCGAGTATGTGGAAGAACACCAGGATAAGAAGTCTTCAAGGCTAGCAGGTATATTACCAGGTAGAATATAGATCACAATTGTGGTGATGACCTTTTTAGGGTGAAGTTGAAGTTGCGAGATAAGTATGTCCCAATTATTGGGGGAGGGGTAGGAGTTTGGTAATTGATGGACAGTTAAGTTGGACTTGTACAGTAAGGCAGTTCCACCCCCTTTACGAAGTGGTCTGTCTTGTCTAATGATATTGTAGCCGGTAGGGAGAACTTCTGAGTTAGCTATGTTTTTATTTAGCCAGGTTTCTGTTAAAGCAACTATGTCTGGGGAGTAGTGTGCTATTGTGGCCTGGAGTTCAGGTATTTTATTTTTGATACTTCTAATATTAATATTTAGCATTAAAAGATGGTTGGTTTTGCTGCTGCTGTTGATTTGCCCAGGGATGAAGAAAGTGGGGGTGTTATGTTCTGACATTTGTGTTGGAGCAGTTTGTGTTGGACAGGATGGATTTGGGCCTGGGTTGGGGTGGATAATCCCCACTTATGATGAGCCTGGAGTTAAAATGGTTATACAGATGTTGGAGTTTGGTGAGGAGTGTGAGAAAATATTGTGGTTTTTTTGAGTAGGAATGAGAGCATATGTGTTTAGTTCTGTATTGGTCCGTTATGTAGTTCTTGAATAACTGTGGGCAGATATTATTATAATGTGTGGTGTCTATATACCAGAGTGCATAATGTAGTGTTGTGCTACTAAGCTTAGGGATATTATTAGAGTGATAACTTGTGGTGTTGTAAAGAATTATTTGAAGACAGACTAGACTTAGTTGTGTGATAGTCATGGTTATAAAGTTTAAGTTTCTATATGTGGGGTCTGAATAGGAATTATAGGGTTGCGCTATATGTGGAAGGGGAGAAGTAGTGTGGGTGATGTAAAAAATGCCTAGTCGGAATGAGAGTGATTGGGAGTATTTTTTTGTGGAGCAAGTTGGTGTGGTATAATGTGATATGACTTGATGAGCTGTGATTGGTGGAGGGGATGTGAGGGTGAGCTGTGGGTGTGGCTGTGATTACTATAAATGTAGAGGTAGTGGGGGCGGGAGGAAATAGGGGGCAGGGCAGGGGAGCGGAGAGAGCCCGAGCATTAGCGAGGGCGAACGGAGCGGGGCAGAGCCAACCAAGACAAGAGAAAAAAGTAAGTATTACTTTACAAATCTGAACACTTTAAACAAATTCCTGAGGTCTAATGGCTTACCGGCAAGCAGAATGTAATTGCTGAAGAGCACTTGTGTCCTGGTGGGAGACTAGAAATTTAAAGATGGCTCCATGCTCAGCAGGATTCTAGACTTTGTATTGGGGGAGGGAGATAGCACAAGGGGTGTAAACCAGGTAGAATGCAAAGAAACCAAAGAAGCAATCAATGGAAAGCAGTGAAGGCCTCAGAGGGGGGGTAAGTAATAATTCAAACTACCTGTAAAGTGAAGGAGAGAAGAGACAGCAAAGTTTAAGGTTGGGAGTGTGTCTTCACATTGACTTGCAGATTAGTAACCAGTTTGTGCACATATTAGAGTAGGCAGATACATTAGCAATGAAGGGAATGTATAGAGATGCAAATAAACAGGTGGGCCTCCAAGTGATACAAACTAAGGCAGAAAGCACTGAGAGGGCTGCTTGATGGTTAATTTAGTCACAGGGATGTGAATTAAATGTATACTGTCTATTGGACAGTTAGAATTACTGTACCGATTGGCTAGACAGAGGGACATAGCTGGGAAAAAATGTGCAGCAGGTAAGGGTGATAAAGGACAGTGAGGGAAACGTACTCACAAGTGAGGAGTGTGTGTTGAGTAGATGGAGAGAGTAATTTGAAGGGCTGATGAATGAAGAGAATGAGAGCGAGAGAAGGTTGGATGATGTGGGGATAGTGAATCAGGAAGTGAAGCAGATTAGCAAGGAGGAAGTAAGGGCAGCTATGAAGAGGATGAAGAATGGAAAGGCTGTTGGCACAGATGACATACCAGTGGATGCATGGAGGTGTTTAGGAGAAATGGCAGTGGAATTTTTAACCAGATTGTTTAATTCAATTTTGGAAAGTCAGAGGATGCCTGAGGAGTGGAGAAAGTGTTTTGGTACCTATCTTTAAGAATAAGGGTGATGTGCAGAGCTGCAGTAACTACAGAGGGATAAAATTGATCAGTCACAGCTTGAAGTTATGGGAAAGAGTAGTGGAAGCTAGGTTAAGAAGGGAGGTGATGATTAGTAATCAACAGTATGGTTTCATGCCAGGAAAGAGCACTACAGATGCAATATTTGCTCTGAGGGTGTTGTTGGAGAAATACAGAGAATGTCAGAAGGAGTTGCATTGTGTCTTTGTGGACTTAGAGAAAGCATATGACAGGGTGCCTAGAGAGGAGTTGTGTATTGTATGAGGAAGTCGGGAGTGGCAGAGAAGTATGTAAGAGTGGCACAGGATATGTACAAGGGTAGTGTGACATTGGTGAGGACTGCGGTGGGAGTGACAGATACGTTTAAGGTGGAGGTGGGATTACATCAAGGATCAGCTCTGAGCCCTTTCTTATTTGCAGTGGTGATGGACAGGTTGACAGATGAGATTAGACAGGAGGCCCCGTGGACTATGATGTTTGCAGATGACATTGTGATATGTAGTGAGAGTAGGGACCAGGTTGAGGTGACCCTGGAGAGGTGGAGATATGCTTTAGAGAGGAGAGAAATGAAGGTCAGCAGGGCTATAACAGAATATATGTGCGAAAATGAGAGGGAGGGTAGAGGAATGGTGAGGATGCAGGGAGTTAGAGTTGGTAAAGGTGGATGAGTTTAAGTACTTGGGATCAACAGTTCAGAGTAATGGTGAGTGTGGAAGAGAGGTGAAGAAGAGAGTACAGGCAGGGTGGAATGGGTGGAGAAGAGTGTCAGGAGTGATTTGTGACAGACTGGTACCAATAAGAGTGAAAGGGAAGGTCTACAAGAGGGTAGTGAGACCAGCTATGTTATATGGGTTGGAGACGGTAGCATTGATGAAAAGGCAGGAGTCAGAGCTGGATGTGGCAGAGTTAAAGATATTAAGATTTGCACTGGATGTGACTAGGATGGACAGGATTAGGAATCCGTATATTAGAGGGTCAGCTCAGGTTGGACAGTTTGGAGACAAAGCAAGAGAGGCGAGATTGCGTTGGTTTGGACATGTGCTGAGGAGGGATGCTGGGTATATTGAGAAAAGGGTGCTAAGGATGGAGCTGCCAGGTAAGAGGAAAAGAGGAAGGCCTAAGATAAGGTTTATGGGTGTGGTGAGAGAGGACATGCAGGCGGTTGGTGTGAAAGAGCATGATGCAGAGAACAGAAAGAAATGGAAACAGGTGATCCGCTGTCGTGACCCCTAACAGGAACAGCCAAAAGAAAATGATGAGAATTACTGTACTAGCGGGGGGACACAAGGCTACAACAGTCAGTTTTATTAGCAAGCTGAGAACTACTAAGAAATACTGCTAATGTAATAGCTTCACTCTCATAAAACATACAAGTAGAATGCCTGGGTGGACTGACCCTGCTCTTGATGCTCAAAATGTATATCCTTGTTTAGTTTGCAGTACTGATTCCTTCTTATACTGTATGGGTGGAGTGGTAGCCGCAGACTGCAGATTTGCTTGAGTATGCTCTGAAGAGAGAGAGAGAGAGAGAAAAAAAAGAGAGAGAATGAAGCTAGTAGAAGGAGACAGACAGGTTAAAGGAAGTAATGAGGAGATAGGAGGGTGTAAAAGATACAAATCTGAGGATAGTGTGGATAAAACAGGAAAATAGATGCTACTGTTACGGTTTGAGAGTGCTTCAACAGTCACCACATCACAGTGCCATAACTTAGTTTGGAAACAGGTTAATAAATCATGCACAATACATTTATCAGCCAATTATCCTGTGCATACAAGAAAAATGAAAATGAACACAACAGCACAGCTGAAGCAGTAGCAGAGACAACTGTAGTGCTAAATCAGTAAATACTGATGTTATGTAGTCCTATCTCGCCTACATTCTTACCCGTGGGTTCGGAGCCAAATATCAGCTCCGACTCGGACGATTTTACTAGTTCAAAGTCTCTCATTGGCTGGGCTGTGGGTATCCCATGGTGCACTGCTCCATATCCCCAGATCTCATTTGCCGCTCGTGTAGCTAGGACGTGGTCTTGCTTGGCTGTGGCTAAGTACCTTCTTTTCTTGATTTAAGAGAAGTTTGATTCAATCAAAAGCTATTGTCATAGCCATTGTTTAAAGCTGTCTAATTTTGTCTGGTGTGTTAGGCTTGGTTGTTGTGAATTCTTGTGAGTTTTTTGTGTGGTATCCCTCTTACTGTTCCCCGGGCTAGGCCCATTTCAGTTAGAGGGCCTGTTTCCTTCTGTGTTTACCAACCCGTTTAAATTAGAGGTTTTGGCTACCCTCTCCTTCTGTTCCTTTGTTGAAATTGTGCTAGAGTTGTGTGCAGTTTGATCGCGGCTTTGGTGGTGTTTACCTCAGTGTCGTTCCCGCCTTTATAGAGTTGAATGCCTGTTCTTGTATTGACTTGATTTTTGTGTTGTGGGCGCAGCAGTTAAAATGTCTAAGGATACGAAGGAGCATAAACCTTCGGGATTTAAAAAGTGTTCAAAATGTGGGTACAAAATGTCCATAACCGATGGACATTCCATTTGTGTCTACTGCTTCAGAGCCATCCATCTGCAGGAATCCTGCAGCTTTTGTCATGCTTTTAGCCCTAGAGTTCTCCAAGAGAGAAAAAATAAACTAATCTTAAAGGGACTTTTGAAACCCTATTTTGAAGAGGCTATGGAGTCTGCTTCCAGTGGCAAGTCAAAAAAGAGATCTCCAGCTCAGTCAGCTTCATCGGAGCCTCCGGAGAAGATGACTAAAACTGCATCGACCTCCTCAGCTCTACTGCCCTCGGGGCCGCAGGAAGGATCAATATCTATGGAACCGGCATCGGCTCCAATTGTATTGGAACCTCCTAGGAGCCGATCGCCTAGTATCAAACCTACTTCTCCTGAGAGGAGATCGCATTCTCCATCCCTGTCCTCCAAATCCTCCAGGAGCCTTTCGGATGTGGATAGGGTGGTTCAGAAGCTCCTCCAGTCACCGGTTTTGGCAAAATTGTTTTCGGCTCTGACCCAGTCTGCTCCGGAGCCCGTCCCGATACCTTCTTTGATCATTCCTCCTCCGAGCGCATCTCTGTCTTCGGAGCCGGAGTGTTCCGCGTCGCGTGATATTTCTAGGCTGGTTCTGATGCCCCATTCGGCTCCATCAGTACCGACATCGGCTCCGACCCCGTCGGCTCCGTCATCGGGGTTCGGGACTCGGGACTCTTCGGTCGGTCCCAAGCGGGACATCTCGGCACTTATTTCGGTTCCGAGTCTCCCTCTCGGTGCTTCGGCTCGGGGAACTCCAATTCTTGTCATGACCTCGGAGACTGGTCGCTCCCCGGACTCGGGGAGCCGGCCTTCGAGGCTATGCAGACCACGCTGGCCAGGTTGTCAACTATATCAGGCGGGTCGGTCACTCTGTCCCCCACCACTCCGGTGAGAGCTTCTGTTCACCACCCATCCATGGACAGCAGAGCAACAGAGCCTAGGGATACCCCCACGAGTGGTCCCCAAATTTCTGAGGGTCCCTCAGAGTTGGCGCCTGAGGAGCCCCCCAGAAAGAAAATGTGCAAGAAGCAGCACATAGACTCCCAAGACGAGTCCCTCACCTCTGATACTGACCTCGAGGAATCTGAGAGGTCCCCCAAGTCATCCTCTGATGATGTTTCCTTCTCCGATATCCTGGAGATACTGAAACAGAGGTGAATGGCCTTCCAAAGCCTCTTCCGAGGAGGAGTCAGTATTCCTTAAGGCTTTCGGTGCTCAACCCTCCGCCTCCTGGGTGTCTCCACCCTTTGAGCTCCTTGACCTGATTTTTCGAAGAGTGTGGGAGAATCCTGATTCTGTGGAGCCCGTGCCCAGGCGTCCCAGCAAATTTCTTTCCTCCCAACCAGAGCAAAGAGTTTCTGTCTAAAGTTGTCCCTGTAGATGCCATGGTGGTGGCGGCAGCCACCCAGAAGGAAGTAGCAGAGTCTTCTTCATCCGTCCATCCTCCTAACAAGGAGTCTAGGTCCATTGACTGGTACGGGAAGCGTACCCTCTCTTCAGCGACCTTTACCTTGCGGTCGCTGAATTATCTCATTTCACTCGGCTCCAGAGAGATCTCCTAAAAGAGTTAGGAGATACTCTTGCAGGTAACGTTCCTGAGGCGGTGGCTCAGTCGGTTAACTCACAGGTCGCTACCCTCAACTCCATTGTCAACTCATCCATGCGGCTCATTTCGTATGCAGCCGAGGGAGCGAGTAGGGCAGCAAGCTTAGGGGTCGCCCTTAGGAGGCAAGCCTGGCTGCACCTGTGTCACTTTGCGGAGGCCTTCAAGTCTTCCTTCACGGATGCCCCCTTTGATGGTTCCTCTTTGTTTGGGACCAAAGTGAAAGACACCCTCACCAGGTGCGAGCAAGAGGGAAAGACCCTGTCTGCCGTATGGGGTCCATTTTTCCCTACCTTCTAGGCCTTATCCCAAGGCCTAGTGGGGGGGGGGGTGTGGTTCGAGAAATCACAGAGGTTTTTTCCTGTCGCACAAGGTGAACCCCCCTCCAGAGACAGGGGAGGGGGGGTTATTCAGGGAGACGTCGCCCCAGAGGCAGAGGGGGGCCCCCGCAATTCGGGAGACCGCGATTCCTTCCGTGGTTCTCCATACTCTTATTCCTGAGGGTGTGCCTGACTGCGCTTATCCGGAGCCAGTCGGGGGTCGAATTTCCTTATATCCGGAAGCCTGGGCAAGAATTACCCAGGACAGATGGGTATTATGGATAATTTCCGGAGGTTACCTCATTCCATTCTCTTCAGTACCCCCGCCAATCAGAAAAATCCTGGACGTACCACCCAGTCAAAGGGATCAAGCAGCCTCAGAGGTCTTGCAACTGCTAGAAAAAGGAGCTATCCAACATGTCCCCTCGGACCAAATCGGATTAGGGACTTACTCAAGATTCTTTCTGGTGCCGAAAAGAACAGGGGACCTGAGACCCATACTAGATCTCAGCCAACTCAACAATCACGTACACAGGTCCAAGTTCCATATGGTCACATAACAATCGATTCTTCCATTGTTGGGAGAGGAGGTATGGATGTGCTCCGTCGACCTCAAGGATGCTTACTACCATGTCAAAATGGACAGAGCATCCAGGAGTCACCTACGCTTCTGGCTGGGAGCCAGTCACTTCCAGTTTCGAGCCCTGCCCTTTGGTCTCACCACAGCCCCCAGGGTGTTCACCAAATGTATGGCAGTGGTGACGGCTCACTTGAGATGTCAGGGATTCCAGGTGTTTTCGTACCTGGACGACTGGCTCCTTACCGCCCCCACCTGGCATCAACTAGTTCAAACCAGGGACACTACCATCAATCTGTGTCACCAGTTGGGCATAACAATAAATTGGGAAAAATCTGCCTTATTGCTCTCACAGTGTGTCACCTTTATAGGAGCAGATTTAGACACCATTCAAATGTGAGCATTTTTACAACAAGAAAGGATCACAGTATTACAACAACAAATACACATGCTGATGCCCCTGAGACAAGCGAAGGCAAGACTGATTCTCTAACTCCTAGGGACCATGGCAGCAACCATCATGTTGGTTCCTCTAGCGAGATTACACATGAGACTTCTTCAATGGCTCCTCTTTGTTCAGTGGTCTCTCCAAAGACTCCCACTATCTCATCCCATCTTACACACGGACAGGTGCAAGCAGGACCTCCGTTGGTGGTTGTGCACCAACAATTTGAACAGGGGGAAGCCCTTTGTTCCACCCATCCCTATTGCCACGGTGACCACGGACACCTCCCAGATGGGGTGGGGGGGCCATTATCTTGGCAGGACAGTCCAAGGCACGTGGCAAGAACACTAGATATATTTGCATATAAACATCCTGGAGATGAGAGCAATGCTTCTTGCGTTGCAGGCACTTCAGAAGGTTCCTCCTCTAGGGACAATTGCGATACACTCGGACAACATGTCAGTAGTGTGGTATCTCAACAAGCAAGGGGGAACCCGGTCTTACCCTCTGTGCAGAGAGGCTATGCGAGTGTGGCATTGGGCAATAGCTTCCCAACGGTTTCTGGTGGCAACGCACATTCCGGGGAAGTCCAACGTAATAGCGGACAGGCTAAGCAGAGCTGTCCTGATGCCTTACGAGTGGTCCCTGAATCGCCTGGTTGCAGAGCGAATCTTCAGCAGATGGGGTCAGCCTTGCGACCTTTTTGGCAGCCCTCTCAATGCGAAATGCAGCAACTATTTCACGCTGATCCCTCCACAGGGGGAATCACCCAGGGATGCTCTGGTTCACGATTGGCCCTCCAGTCTGCTTTATGCTTTCCCTCCGTTTCCCCTACTGTCAAGGGTGATTCAGAAAGCGCAATCCTTGGGAAGCAGAATGATTCTGATTGCTCCACACTGGCCTCGTTAAGTCTGGTTCCCCTTTCTTCAACCATACATTGTGGACACTCCTTGGATTCTGGACCCTCAACCAGATTTACTGACACATGTTGGGACAGTTCCACCCCTTTCTGATGACCCTCCGGTTGACAGCCTGGCTACTCCACTTTCATCGTTAGTCAGACATCATAATTTTTCACCGGAAGTGGTCCATATATTATCGTCCTCTCATAAACCATCCACTAGAAAGATTTATTCTAGTAAATGGAAAAGGTTCTCTATCTGGGCACACACTAGAGGCATTGATCCTTACACAGCTCCAATAGATTCAGTTCTGGAGTTCTTGTGTATGCTTTTCTATCAGGGGTCCGCATCAGCCACCATCAAAGTTCAGCTGGCGGCGATATCTAATTTCCACGTAGCGAATGAACCTAGTCTCATGGCACACAGACTATGCAAAGCATTCCTTAAAGGTACTCTGTTGCTTCGTCCCCCAGTGTCCGAACCTATCATGCCCTGGGATCTCAATTTTCTTCTACAAGCCCTTACTTTACCACCATTTGAGCCTGCAGCTACCTGTGAATTAAAATTCTTGACATGGAAAACAGCATTCTTAACAGCAAGCACTTCAGCGAGGCGGGTTTTGGAAATTCAAGCCCTCTCCATCAAACCCCCATATTTAATCTTCCATAAAGATAGGGTCTCTTAGACCAAACCCCTTGTTCCTCCCTAAAGTGGCTTCCGTGTCTAACATGAATCAGTCCATTGAGTTGCCTGTTTTCTTTCCCCACTTTTCTAACAAGGCAGAATTTAGATTTCACCAATTGGATGTACATAGACAGTTACGCTTCTATCTACACCGGACAAAAGATATCCGGAAATCTGACCAACTCTGTCTCCTTTTCGGAAAACCGAATGGGTTTTCCGGTATCCAAGGTCACGCTGTCTAGATGGATAGCCAGATGTATCTCTTTCATCTATCAAGCAGGAGGGTAAAAATCTGCCATTTCCAGTCGAGGCACATTCTACCCGGGCTATTTCTACATCCACAGCCTATCAAGCTAGATTGTCAATGGATGATATATGTCCTGCAGCTACTTGGGCTTCTCCTCACACTTTTGTTTCTCATTACAAATTGGATGTGGTATCCAGGGGCAGGTCTTCCTTTGGCTCCACAGTTCTCAGGAGTATTTTCCTATGAGCCACCCAGGATGTAGGTGCTAGGGACGCTGTTCCACGGGTAAGAATGTAGGCGAGATAGGACTACATAACATCAAGAAGTTATGTACTCACCATAACGTTCGATGTATGTAGTCCATCTCGCCTCACATTCTTACTTAACTTCCCCCTTCCTGGAGGATTTGGAGGTTAGGTTGCCATCTACAGAGTCCCCTTGATTAGCTTATTTTTTATATAGATGTGATGTGTGTATGGAGTACAAATGATTTCGCAGCAAACTAGATCTGGGGATATGGAGCAGTGCACCATGGGATACCCACTTAGCCCAGCCAATGAGAGACTTCGAGCTAGTAAATTCGGCCGAGTCGGAGCCGATATTTGGCTCCGAACACACGGGTAAGAATGTGAGGCGAGATGGACTACATACATCGAACATTATGGTGAGTACATAACATAACTTCTTGTTTCTAACTCCAAGACTAGGTCAATTAGATGTACATTACAGTTATAACAGCAGTTTTAGTAGCATAGAGACAACATAGCTGCAGTGGTAGTGTCAGTAATAGCACAATTCCTGAATGACAGAATCAACCAGTTAAATAAACAAATAAGCAGATCAGTAATCAGGAATCAGAAAAATGAATACTAGTTGTATAAAGCCAAATACAGCAAAAAGTAAGTATTACTTTACAAATCTGAACACTTTAAACAAATTCCTGAGGTCTAATGGCTTACCGGCAAGCAGAATGCAATTGCTAGAGTACTTGTGTCCTGGTGGGAGACTAGAAATTTAAAGATGGCTCCATGCTCAGCAGGATCCTAATATAGACTTTGTATTGGGGGAGGGAGATGCACAAGGGGTGTAAACCAGGTGGAATGCAAAGAAACCAGAGAGGCAACCAGTGGAAATCAGTGAAGGCCTCAGAAGGGGGTAAGTAATTCAAACTACCTGTAAAGTGAAGGAGAGAAGAGCCAGTAAAGTTTGTTAAGGTTGGGAGTGTGTCTTCACATTGACTTGTTGATTAGTAACCAGTTTGTGCACAGATTAGAGTAGTGAGATACATTAGCAATTTTCTTTCGAAGGCCACTTGACCGCGGGGGGGGGGGGGGGGGGCATGCAGATTCCACACAGAAGATGCTCCAGCCGAGAATCGAACGAGAGAACCTCTTGCTGTGAGACGACAACGCTACTGCTGCACCACCGCGGCTTCGTACAAGCTGGACTACAATGTCATATATGACTTTCACACTGTACAACCAGAATTGCTAATGCTAGCTAGTAAAATACTATGTGAGCCTTTCACCTTTATTTGATGTCTGTCTCTCTCTTTCTTTTTCAGTACTGGTGCAGTCTTTAATAACTTCAAACACATCTTCATTATCCCACTGCCCAAAATTCCATAGCCATCATCTGCTTCAGATTATAGACCAATTGCCAACCTTTGCAAAAGTTCTTAAAATAATCTACAACCAAGTGTTGGACTATGTCAGTAAATATTCTATTGTCATTGATGGGCAGCATGGGTTTTCCCTAGGGTACAGTACAATCATTGCTTTATATTGTCGCATTAATAGAATGTGGATATGAACAATGGACTAGTAACTGGTGTCGTTTTCCTTAACATGTGATGTGCATTTGAGGTAGTGGACCGCACACTTCTTTTTTGGAGCTAACCGATTGTAGATGCTTTCTAATGAGATTAAGCCTTGTTTTAAAAACTATCTTACTTGCAGAACATTCAGAGTAAAAGGACCAAACCTTCACTGAGCATCCCAGCAGTCACTCCAGGTTCCATGCTAGGCCCTTCGTTATTTTTTCAGTGATCTACAGTGGAATCTCCTGCAACTTAACTCCATCCTTTATGCAGGTGATGTTGCTATTACAAATGCTGGCTCACATGCAAATATGATTACAGAGGGTTTGCAACAGAACTTCATGAACCTCTGGAACTGGTTAACTACTAGCAAGCTACTTATAAAATACCTTAGAAATACAGCTGGCAATGTATGGAATCTCAAAACATTAAAAATGCCTCTGATGTCGTTGTCACCAGTCCCACAAATATACTACTGTCACTTAACACTGCCCAAAAATATCTGAGGAGATTTTTCTTTTGTCATTTAATAGGCATGTAGGACAAGCCATTAGAAAAGTATTAACCATCTAAAAATTACCTAAAGAATTTCTATCTTGCCCCAAATTCTTAATGTATTAATATTGAATATTACCTCCCCTTTGTTAAACTGCTCTCTACTCAAACTACTTATGTGCTACGGACAACAGAAAATTGCGATTATTCATCTAGGCAGTAGAAATGAACATCACTGCATCATGTTAAGTGAATACAAGATGGATTCCCATTTTGGCTAGAGCATCACTATTCTTGAACACACTTGCTTTTGAATTAATGCACGACAAATGCTGCCCACTTCAGGAATATAAGCTGACCTCCTGGGAATAATTGTACACTTAGAGGCTTTGAAGTAATTTCATTAATTAGGTCCCCTTTCAAAGTTTTTATTACTGAAAGATCTTTAAGCAAACTTTCAACAAATACTGGAATAATATCAGGCAGATTGACAGTGTAGTTCAGTTCAAGCAGAAACTAAGAGAATACATGTGCACATTTTAGAGATCATGTCTAAATAGTGCATGACATTGTGCTTTATTCAGGTCTGTGTGCACCTGCAATGCATGAATGAAAGGTAATCTGTTAAGACTATCTTTTGTTTCACACTGCGGCTGACATTTCCTATTCATTCAGAACTTTTGTTGAAAATGTAATTTGGATGTATATTTTGAAAATTATGTCCATGGTGCTCCCTTTTAACTGTTTTATTTCATATAATGTATTTATGTTGTCCTCCTTCCTGGCCTGTCATATCTGAATAGGGTCTACTGGCCAGTTCACTTACCTGATTAATGTAATTAACATATATGCATTATATATTTACTATGTACTTATCTGTGTTTGTGTGCCCACACAAACATGCAGTCAAACAATGATGCTATCTGTAAGACAGAGGTGGAAGTGACCAAGAAGAGACAAGTTGCAGATTGGAAATGGACCTCTCTGGGGAAATTTAAGGAGGATTTTTTTTTCTTGGAGTTAGGCTGTTCCTTATGTGCACCACTTTTCTGGGGGTATCAGACCAAATGATGAAACCACTTTTCTGGGGGTATCAGACCAAATGATGAAAGCACAGGGCAAGTGTAACAAAGTTCTCATAATGAGTAGAGGAAATTAAGCTTTTGGACATGTAAAACAGCTTTTCTTATACTATGCAAACAGGTTTGCATACCATTTGCTGTCTGTCACGGTTTTATATCCTATTGAAAAAAACTGCCCAGGGACACAACTGCATGTTTTAGAAAATGTGGTGAAGGCCGAGGTGCAAAAATATACCACTGTCTGACTTTTCATTTTTTTCTCCCTCTCTTTTTTTTTTGTTTTTCTCAGATATAAACTAATTTTACATGATGACATTGAATCTCAGTAATTGTTTCATCTCCTCATAGAGAGGGCAAAGGTGTATTTGAGATTTGAGTCATTGTTTTTAGTACTTGATTATAGAAAATGACTAAAACATACTGTAATTTAATTACATCCATTGTTGTTAAACAGTTATGCAGTCATTTTGCAGTAATAGTTTCATGTGTCTGTGTTTTAGTTTATATTTTGATTTGGTGGTATTTGACTGCTTTCTGTGGAAAACTTCACTATCTAAGTGTAAATAAATAATTCTTCCCATCCCCCAATAAAATTGTCCAGAAAGTATTTCTGCTTATGAAGTGTTTGCTATGGATTTGTTTATAGTAGTTGTGTGTAATATATACAGCCACGTACACTTAGCATCAACACTAATTGAATTCTGCACTCTGTTTTAGGGTCAGTTTTCTTCTAGTCCTATACAAAATGGTACAAGAGCATATAGCCTGGGAAGTACAACTAGTCCACCATTCTCAGAAAAGCTGTCCCCCCATGATATGTCTCCTGCATTTTCTCCAATAACATATAAAGGGAAATCACCAGGAGTGGGTAAGATTTTTATTTAAATCAATTTTGTGGTGCATCAATAAATGTGTTTTATACCATACATTTTTATTCACCACTTGTGATTTGGCAGACTGTGATTTGGATTTTTATTTATGAATTGAATGTCAGATAACAATGATACATTTGGTGTGAGTAACACGTTTTCACCTTACAGAATCATCAGCTCTGTGGGCTGGCAAAAACGTCCATAGTTGTCCGTATAGCTTATATCACTGTAAACACCCAAAAAAATTCTTCTGCTGTCTCTCCAGAATTTTTAACATTACCCATGTTAGTATTTTAACAAATATGTCTATTATTCAATGTCTGATTTTTTTCCCCCCTGATGCTTTTCTTCCCACTGCTCTCTGTAATGCAGTACCTTTTTAAGGAGACAATGGATTCAGAATTTAAGTGTGTTCTTAACCTTAATATGTAGAGTCAAATATCCACAGTAACCTTCTGATTGTCAAGTTTCTAGAAAAGATTCATATAGGCATTGATTCTACTACCTCATGGAAGAATGCACATAAAGTGGCACCGTAAGTGCAAATTATTTATCCATCTCAGCCACAGATGCTGAGAGCAAAACTGCTGGCCTTACCTCACTACCTGGAGGCTAGTGGCACTTGAAAGCCCCTCCTGGGGATCAGCAGGGAATGTTCATCTCACAGCCCTGCAACTCAACTAGAGCACTGTTAGAAGGACCACGACATTGAGGCAGGCTGCATTTCAACTATTGTAGAGGAAAGTAATTTGTAAAAATTGCTTTGTAGTAGCTCTTGGTGCTGAGCAAGTCCTTCAGTAACGAGGGCTGTAGTCCATGCCTGTTCTTCACTTTTGTGGTTAATGGATGTAGCGTGGTATGATAGGTCAATGACACAGGAATGCTTGGTATGGTATCATATAATCAGAAAAAATGAAAATATTGCTGACATGTCTGCCAGTAAATTGTACTTCCTGACACATTTTTGGAATACCTGGTATCTATGCCCTAGCTTTTTAATTAAAATGTATTGGAATCTTTAGACATGCCTGGGTAGTAATAAAGTGACAGCTTGAGCATAACTAGACATTCCAGTAGACAGACACCACTGTCCTTAAGAAGAAAAAGCATACCTGAAAAGGGGATGGACAAAAGTTTTTCATCTCCGCAATTAAACAGTATTTAAAGGTAGGAAAGAAACTTTTTGAGGTACAGTGTGCACTCTTTGGTGCGGTCCATGTACCATATCTTCCAGTAGTCTCCTATTTAGAAATTTTGATTTCTTCTTCTGTAGGTTGGTGTTGAAGACTATTGGTCAGATAATTGCACTTTTTACCATTTGATTAATATCTAGTTTATAGGCATTATTTTGTCTACCATGATCATGTCCAATTTCAGACTCATGTTTTGCCCTTTTTTTTTTTTTACACAAAGTCAAAGTAGTACTGTCATGCAAGTTGATTCATGTAAGTTATATTTTGAAAAATCTAAAATATTTAAAATGTGTTTTCTTTGCATTTTATTTTTTACGCTGAGCATCACTCTTCTGATACGAGTAATGCGAAAGTGATTGAGTTGTGACATTGCTGGTTTTCATTGAAATTGACTTTGCACAGCATTATGGTAAAAAGAAATTGATTAACTTCAATATCTGAAGTAGTTGACTTCATTCATTCTGTACATATGGGTATATGGATCCGATTTGGCAAAACTTTTCAAGCATCAGCTCTGAGCTCCAAGCTCCTCCCTTACCTATATTACATCACTTCCTCCTATCTATCCCCAGATCTTGTTTGCCACTCTGAGTGTCAGCATCGTGGTGTCTGAGCTCTAAGCAAGGCGGTAAGGTTTTTGGTCTTTTTGTGATAGTTGATTGTGAATACCTTTCCCTTTTTTTTCCTCCCTTCGCGTTCGATCATAGTGTTAGTTAAAAAAAAAAAAAAAAAAAAAAAAAAAAAAAAAAGTTATGTGTTTTTTTTTGTTTGCGATACTGGTTTCCCACCTAGGCCCAATCCCTGGTAGTATGTGTGTGTGTGTGTGGGCCGTTAGGGCCCTTACTGTTTCTATTATGGCTGAACAGTCTAAGGTTCTTTTTAAGAAGTGCACAGTGTGGTCACAAGCTCTCACCAGCCGATGGTCACACTCTGTTTGTTCTATGTTTAGGTGATGTTCATCGTGCATACAGCTGCAGTAATCACAGATGGGTTTTCTGCCGTCAGGCGGGTCCTCGGTCGGCCGAATTCCAAAGTCTAGGTCCGGCGTCGGTTGTTGTCGCTTTCTTTCCTGACATCAGTGCGACAGGGGTATATAAGACACAGCCGACACCATTTTCTTCAGTCTTTTTTGCCGCGCGGTGCCCGAAGCAGAAGCAGTTCGCAAGTGCCGGTCTGCCAGCTCCTGAAATTACGAAAATTTGGAAACCGGACTCTTCTTTAAAGCTAAGTACCCCGTTGGGGAAACTTTTCTTGCCTCAGACCGATGTCAGACAAAGTTAACAATTGTATTTCTTGTGGGAAGCAAATACCGCATAAGGATTTCCATTCCCTCTGCATACCTTGTTTAGGCCCAGACCACGATGTCTCGGGCTGTCGCTTTTGCGCTACTTTCAATAAACGCACTATTAAGCATCGGGCGGAGTTCGCCCAGCACTTTTTTGGTAAAGCTTTTGATTATAAAATGTCGTCGGAAACTCCGACTACCGTTTTGTCCAAAAAACGCAAGGACAAAGACTGACACCACGCCAAAACCGGCTACACGTAGTCCGGTTCTCAGCGAGGCACCTACGCAGCCCCTGACTACCGACGACACTTCTTTGGCTGTGTCTTCTGTAACCGAGACCGCAGGTGCCTCGGCCCATACCCAGACTACAACCACCGAAGCCACTGTGAGTGTTGAGCCTCCTAATGTGGACAGATCCACTTCCACACATGGTGTCTTTAGACCCTTATCTTCCTTTTCCATAAAGGCCTTTACTAAGTCCAAATCAGCCATGCATCCCAAGAGGCCTGGTGCTCAGGGCCCATCTCCAGGCCCCATGCCTAAAAAGCAGATGCTAAAAATGGCTGAGGATTTAATTACTCTTATCAGGGGTTCCCAACCCCCTCCGGACAAGAGACCCAGAGTGGAGGAAGATTCTCCCTCTTCTGACCAGGGCTCCATTATTTCAGAACATTCTGATGAAGAGGAACACTCGTACTCCCCTTTTGAAGATTCTGATGCAGAGCAGTCCATTCCTTCTGTATCTCCCCCAGAGGATTTTTCTTTTGGGGAAACCTTGCATACCTTGAGGGAACACTTCCATTGGGAAGGCCAAGATTTTTCTGATTCCAAGAAAAGACTTAGGGAATTTCTTTTGCTACCTCAGCACAGACCTCTGGCGATACCTCCTGTCTTGGACATACTTGATGATGATTACTCGGAGGCTTGCCTTAATCCGGATTCCCTGCCTCCTGCCCCAGTCAAGCCTGATAGGTACTACAGAGTTCCTAACTCTCACCAATTTCTTTCCAAAAGCCATAATGCTGGCCCTGAAACCATTTCTCAAGGCCCCAAGGGAATGAAGGCCTCTACTGCTAAGAATCCACTACCTTCCGAAAGAGAGTCCAGATCCTTAGAAAGGTGGGGAAAAAAGGTATATACCTCGGCCACCCTAGCCATGAGGGCCTTAAATTGTCAGTTCCATATGCTTAAATATCAGCAGTTTCTGTTATCACAATTAAGAAATAAAATGTCACAACCTGAACAACCAGATTTGAAGGAGTTGCAGGATATGATGCATAGTGCAGAACAAGTGGGTAAACACACCTTACAATGTGGCTATGATGCCCTAGAGGCCTCAAGTAGAGCTGCTGTTACAGGATCAGTCATTCGTAGACACGCCTGGCTTAGGGAACAAACCTTGCCAGATCATGTTAAAGCTAAACTACTAGATGCTCCTTTACAAAAGGATGTTCTATTTGGTACTAATGCTGAGGAGATACTACGGAAAATGGAAGAAAAAGCAAAATCTATGCAAATTGTCAAAGCTTTTCTACAGGTTCAACCACCACGTTTTAGCAGAAATTGGCCTTCAAAAAAACTGGTCCTTTCCAGCCACGGACAAGTCCCAAAGAGGCAGATACAGGCGCACAAGGGGCAGAGGACAATCTCAAGGATCATATAGAGGCAGACAATGGCAAACTCCTGCACCAAGAGGTGGCGAAGACAGTGCACAACAATACAGGAAACAAACCCAATGACTTCCCCCTTTTCATGCCAAGCAAGTCTCAGCTGGCAGCACTCTTGGGAGGAAAGCTGGCATTATTTACAAGAAATTGGCATATTATCACAACAGACAAATGGATCCTGGACATTATAAACAGAGGCTACAGATTTAATTTTCACACACTTCCAAAAATGAGAGGCATGCCGAACCTGCCACACAATCAAAGGGCAGAGGCTCAAATACAAATTTCAAAGCTCATGGACATGAAAGCTATTCAAGAGGTACCTACTCACGAACAAGGTCGAGGTTTTTATTCCAGACTATTTCTGGTACCAAGGAAAGGAACTGACTGGAGACCCATTTTGGACTTATCCATCCTAAACACATTTCTACTCGTGCCAAAATTCAAGATGCTCACATTACAGCAACTTCTTCCCATGCTGGGCAAGGAGTTTTGGCTGGTAACATTGGACCTCAAGGAGGCATACCTGCATGTCCCAATCAGACAAAGCTGTAGAAGATACCTCAGATTTCTTGCAGGTTCAGTCCACTATCAATTCTCTGCATTGCCCTTTGGCTTATCTACTGCGCCCAGAGTATTCACGAAATGCCTGGCATCAGTAATTGCCTACTGCAGACTTCAAGGGATACAAATTTACCCTTATTTGGACGACTGCCTGATCCAAGCGGACAGCAAACACATACTTCTGGAACATCTGGCTTATGTAACACGGTTATTGAATTCTCTGGGATACACAGTCAACAAAGAGAAATCCAGGCTAACACCATCTCAGAAAATAACTTTCCTGGGTGCTAACTTGGACACAAACACCCAGATGACCTATCTTATGCCAGAAAAACAGGGGCAACTAACTCAGTACTTCAAAATACTAGCAAATTGTACCAGGCTCACTGCAAGGAAAATCCTGCAGGCTCTGGGCTTCATGGCATCTTGCATTCTTTTAATCCCATGTGCAAAGTTGCATATGAGGAAACTCCAGTGGTACCTAAAAAACCTATGGTCTCAACACAGCTACAGTTTGGAAACAATAATACCAATAATCCCATGTTTGCAAAAGGAATTTCTATGGTGGGCCCAAGCATGCCAAACAAACACAGGTCTACCATTCTGCAAGCCTCAAGCAAATCAAGTCATCACAACAGACGCCTCAGACTACGCCTGGGGGGCGCACATGACAGACAGGTGCATTCAGGGCAAATGGTCCCAAAAGGAAAAGCACCTTCACATCAAAAAGAAATGCTAGCAGTGATAAATGCAATTACAGCTTTCAAGGACCTCCTGCATCCAGGGCAATTATTGATAAGAACAGACAACACCACAGTAATGTGGTACATAAACAAACAAGGAGGAACACATTCATACCCCCTGTGCAGGCTAGCCATGTCACTTTGGAACTTGGCTCTGGAATGGCAAATCGAACTTCAAGCACAGTACCTGCCAGGATTGGAAAACACGCTGGCAGACAATCTAAGCAGAAATATGACAGACCCACACGAATGGAAGTTGCATCCTCAAGTGTTTACAAAGATAATCCAAGCGTGGGGAAGGCCAGACATAGATCTCTTCGCCTCCCACAGGAATCATCAATTGACAAAGTTCTGCTCAAGGACCTTCCATCCAAAGGCCTGGAGAGTGGCCGCCCTTTCTTTCAGTTGGGCAGCATGGACAGTTTACGCTTTCCCACCTTTGCCTCTTCTGCCCAAGGTGCTCTTGAAAGCAAGAGCAGACAGACTGAAGATGATACTGATTGCTCCAGACTGGCCAAGACAACACTGGTACCCACTCCTGAGGAGCCTAACGCATACTCCTCCCTGGACCCTACCTCTAATGCCTCTTCTACTGACTCAGCACAGCTACAAAACTCTTCACAGTCAGCTGAAAACACTCAATCTGGCTGCATGGAAAATTCCTTAACACCACAACAGACCCTACTCTCCAAAGAGGTGCAGGATGTCATTTTGGAGGCCAGAAGGCCATCTACAAGAAAGGCTTACTCCATAAAATGGAAAGCGGTTTTGCTTGGAATGAGAAAAAAGGCCAGGATCCTAGAAAACTGAATTTGCCTCAGATATTACAGTATCTAGCTGAGCTGTTGAACAGTGGACTTTCATTTTCCTCCATTAAAATTCATGCCTCAGCCATTTCTGCAGAATACAACACTGATCCACCCTTATTCTCTCACCCACTCTTAAGACAGTTCCTCAGAGGGGCTAAGGATATAAGACCTCCAAGGAAACAACCAATACCAGCCTGGGATCTTAATTACATTCTAGAAAAATCAACATTGCCTCCCTTTGAACCAGCTGCCTCAACAGATTTGCAATATTTGTCCTGGAAAACAGCTTTCCTTCTGGCCATTACCTCAGCTCGTAGGGTTTCGGAACTGCAAGCCCTCATGGCTGTGCAGCCCTTTCTCATCTTCCATCAGGACAGGGTTTCCCTACGAACCAACCCGTCATTTATGCCTAAGGGTAGTATCCAGGGTAGCTTTAAATCAGGCCATACACTTACCTACCTTTTACCCTAATCCTCAAAACAAAGGGGAAAGGCTGCTACATTCCTTAGACATCCATAGACAGCTACGTTACTATTTGGACAGAACAAAGCCTTTCAGGAAATCAGAACAACTTTTTGTGTCCTATGCTGTAGGAGCTCAAGGGAAGCCAATTTCCAAACAGACAATTTCAAAATGGATAGGCCACTGCATACGGTTTTGTTACTCCTATCATGGCAAATCTGTTCCTACAGGCATCAGATCCCACTCCACCAGGGCCACAGCTACCTCTACAGCCTTCCTCAGAGGAGTCCCTACCAAAGATATTTTGGAGGCAGCCACTTGGAGTTCTGTGCATACCTTCACAAAACATTACCACCTGCCTTATACTCCAAAACTAGAGCAGGCTTTGCCACTGCTGTGTTGCAGGGCATTCTGGCTACTCCCAGTTCCACCTAGTGCCTACCACCCTGTGCGTAGCTTTAGGATTCTACCCATCTGTGATTACTGCAGCTGTATGCACGATGAACATAGTACAGTTTTGTACCTACCATAAATGTAGATGTTCGAGTGCTAATACAGCTGCAGTACAGGTTTCCATCCCTCCTTCCCCTCTTGGTAAAGGCCTAGTGGCTAACACCTCCTCATAAAACCTGATTGGGTTATCCTTCTATGGTGTATTTGCTTGCAACTACTGATTTTTGATTATATTGCATTGCATGCTTATATATATAATTTATGTATTGCCTTCCTTCTGGGGGCACCTGACATCTGGGGCAAGAAAGACTGAAGAAAATGACGTCAGCTGTGTCTTCTATACCCCTGTCGCACTGACGTCAGGAAAGAAAGCGACAACAACCGACGCCGGACCTAGACTTTGGAATTCGGCCGACCGAGGACCCGCCTGACGGCAGAAAACCCATCTGTGATTACTGCAGCTGTATTAGCACTCGAACATCTACATTTATGGTAGGTACAAAACTGTACTTTCTATGTTTAGGGGTCGCCCATCTGTCTGCATCTTGCGACATTTGTTCAGGCTTTAACCCTAGGGCTTTGAAGGATTGCCAGACTAAGCTTGTGGCTAAGGGTCTGCTACCTGCTTCTGCCCTAGAGTCTGCCTCGGTCTCATCCTCAGCCAGTGACACTGTGCAGGCAGGGACTCAACCTCCCACAAGGCCTGCTTCTTCGGAGTCGTCCTAGAGAGGTATGGACAGAATTGATAAGGAGAGGGATAGGCCCAGAAAAAGATCACTGGACAGGGAGTCTTTCTCCAGCCCCTCTTCAAAGGCACCCAGGTCTCATTCTCCTCAGCTCTGCTCTTCCAGTTTCTCGCCGGAGCCGAGGCATTCCCCTCAGATCCGGCCCAGACCTGAGTCGGGCGCTTCCTCCAGGTCGACTCGGAGTGTCTCCGACCTGGATATGGACAGGCTAATGAGGAGGTTCATCCAGAACCAGATTCAGATGGGGGTCTTGCCAGGGCCCTCTCCCTTTGGAGAGGGTCCTCCTCCTTCAACTATGTTTCATCCTATTGCTCCTTCCCCGATCCGACCCGATGCTTTGGGTTTCTCGGGTCCGAGACCTTTCGGAGCTGTTGGGTCGGCACCGATGGTTCTCGTTTCCTCGACACCGGCCATCACCTTGAGTTCCTCTGATCCGATCTTTGATCCAGGAGACTCTCAGAGCCGTGGTCGGGGAGTCTGACCCGAGGGTCGAGATCTCGCTCTTTCGGATCCCATCCTCTGTGCCCAGACTACCCCTCCGTCAGCTCCGGTTCCTGCTTCGGTGCCAGGGAGAGGATCTTCCTTACGTTCTATGGAGGTGTGCTCTCCATCGGCGTTTGGGGCAGTGGAAAGGGTTCTCTCCCAGGGGTTGAGACCACAGCTCACCTACTCAGATCCTACACAGACCCCTCTGAATTTGGATTTTGCTCCCATTACCCTGTCTCAGGGACAGCCCGTGCCAAAGCAACCCCAGGTTGTTCTCCTCAGGGAAGCCCTGGAGGCTTACGAATCCTCCCAGAGAATCCCACTGGAGAGGAACCTCGTAAGCGCAAGTGTAAGAGGAGGTTGGACTCCCCTGAGTCCATTACCACTGATACGGACTTGGATGAAGGAGAGGGTTCCCCCAAATCACCTTCTGAGGACGTCTCTTTCGGAGATCCTCCGCCAAAGAGGAGGTTGGTCAGCCCCCAAAACCTCTGCGGATGAGTCCGTATTCCTGGAGGCCTTTGGCACGGGCCCCATCTACTTCCTGGGTCTCCTCTCCAGCGGACCCTTTGGTGGACCTCATTACTACTAGGGCATGGAAGTATCCTGACACTGTAGAGCCTATACCCAAAAGGCCAGACAAAATTCTTTCCCTGCTGTCAGGCAGGCATGGTCCAAAGGAGCCCCGGTAGACGCTTTGGTGGTTGCAGCTGCCACAAAGAAGGAACTGGCACAGGAGAGTTCCTCGGTTCATCCACCAGAGTCCAGGTCAATGGATCATTTCGGGAAGCACATGTACTCGTCGGCGACATTTTCTATTTGTGCGTTGAATTACTTGGCACATGTTATCCGACCTCATATCGGAACTAACTGAGTCGCCCCCGGAGTCCCTGTCGCAACAGGACAAGCAGTCTTTCACTGTGAAGATGACTACACTGAAATCAGTGACAAATACCTCTATGCATCTCCTCTCTCATGCTACGGAGGGAGCCGCTAGAGCTGCTGGTACAGGCATTGCCTTAAGGCGTCACGCCTGGATCCGGCTGTGTCAATTTGCTGACCCCTTTAAGGAGTCTTTCATCAATGCCCCTTTTGATGGATCATCCCTTTTTGGGAAGACTGTATGTGACACACTAAACCAGAGTGAGAAGGACGGAAAGACTTTGTCAGCCGTCGGAATCCGCTTCTCTAACCCCCAGAGGTCCTATTCCAGGAACCAAAAGGGGCAAAAGAAGATGTGATTCCGGAAATCACAGTCCTTTCATGACACTCAGGAATATTCGTCCCCCAGAGGCAGAGAGGGACAAGACCGACACCGTCCCAGAGGCAGAGGGGTCCCAGAAACTTCAGGTCTAGGGAACCTTTTTTCGACAAACCTGCACAGCAACCCTGAGGGGTTGGCCCGGCTGCTCTACTCTGGAGGCAGTCGGGGAAAGATTTTCCTTACATCCAGCAGCATGGGAGTCCATTGCTGCAGACCGCTGGGTGTTGAGCATCATATCCAGAGGATATTCTGTCCCCTTCATTTCATGTCCCATAACTCCAGCACGCCTTCCAGATGTTCCACCCGCTCACAGGGTGGCTGGCTGCAGCATTAGAGGTTTTGAAGCTGCTACAAAAACGAGCCATCGAGCCGGTCCCCCCAGATCAATCCGGATCAGGCATCTACTTCAGGTTCTTTTTAGTGCCAAAGAAGACGGGGGACCTCAGGCCCATTCTGGGCCTGTCTATCCTCAACCTGTTGGTAGAGAAACAAAAATTCTGGATGGTCACTCTACAGTCCATTCTACCATTTCTGAGAGAATGCGACTGGATGTGCTATTTAGACCTCCAGGACGCTTACTATTACATCAAGGTCCACAGGAGCTCCAGGAGGATTCTACGCTTCTGGCTAGGGGGCAGTCACTTTCAATTCAGAGCCCTACCTTTTGTTTTCACCACAGCCCCCAGGGTGTTCACCAAGGTTATGGTGATCGTAGCGGCTCACCTGAGACTTCAGGGCATTCAGGTATTCCCCTACCTAGACGACTAGCTCTTCGTTGCATCCACCAAACGTCTCTTGTGTCGGGCCCTACACTACTTCCTCGGTCTGGCTCACAAGTTGGGCATCACGATCAATATCAACAAGTCCCACCTGGCTGCGGTTCAGATCATAGACTTCATCGGGGCATGGTTGGATTCGATTCAGTTAAAGATTTTTCTCACCCTGGAAAGGATAGAAAATCTCAGACTCCATGTTTCGGCCATCTTGGATCACTCTGTAGTCACAGCAGCCGATGATGTTCTTCGTGTTTCACTGTTGCAGTCATAACTGTAGGGTGTTCCTGCCGGCAGGCAGCCCGAGGTCGGCCAGAATCCCAAAGTCTGGGTCCGGCGTCGGCTGTACAAGCTAGTACCCTGACGTCAGTACGCATTGGTACATAGCCCTCAGCCGACGCCATCTTCTCCAGTCTTTCTTGCCGTGCGGTGGAAAGCAGCTCACAAGTCGTTGGTTGGCGATTTTCGAACAGCATATTTTGTTGTTGTCGGTCCGAAGTTCTTACTTTTCTTCTCAAAGCTAAGTACCCCGTTGGGGAATCTTTTTCTTGTTCCTCCGATGTCAGAAAAAGTTAATAATTGTATAGCGTGTGGGAAACAAATACCTCATAAAGATTTCCACTCTTACTGTCTACCTTGCTTAGGCCCTGACCACGACGTTTCTTGTTGTCGATTCTGTGCCAGGTTCAACTCTCGTACTATTAAGCGCAGGTACGATTGGGCTTTAAAGGAACACTCCGGGCTCAAACACATTTAAACTCAAATGCTAGTTGTCTTTTATCCTTGTAAAATCAGCCTAGCTACCTGCTGTTACAGGAATGCACTAAAAAGTTTCTTAGTCCTACGTTTCTCCCCTTCCTAAGCATAGGGCAGGGAGCCCCATCCCCCATTCTTTTGTATCGCATGCTTTCAGGTGGAATTCGTCTCCACCTGCATGACGTACCTTCGACATAGTCAAATCAGTAGTTCCCCTGTCCTGATGTTCCGCCCACACTGTGATATAGACATTTTCAAGGGCTGCCCGGTAAACAGCTGCTATACATTAGCTGTTGTTGTGGAACTGTAGTACGAGCACCGTTTCCTTCAGGACTGAAAATATTATCGGAGCCAGAATATCCTTTACTGAAACTGCATCGGAACGGCTTCAAAACTCTCACCTCCACAAACTTTTTGGTAAGCTGACTATATAATCTTTTTTCATACAAATCTGTCCCTCGAGTTGCGCATACAAATTTTGTGTTTCTGGTGCTGATTACGTTGTGGGTTAGTCAGTACATGCATGAAAGCAGAACATTTGTATGTCTGAATGCAGAACGGTGTGCGCGCGCGCGTGTGTGTGTGTCAGAGAGAGTAAGCGATGCATGAAAGAATGAACAGTTTGTGTGTGAAAGCAGAATGTCTGTGAGAATGCAGAAAAGACTGTGTGTATGAGAGTTAGCGATGAATGCCTGTGTGTGTGGATGAGATGCAGAAGGCACTGTGTGCGTGGATGAGAGATGGTGTGTGGTATGCAACTGGCCATGTAGTTTATCTTGTAAAAAAAAGGATCGTCCACAATTTTTATTTGCCTTTATTTTCCTGTAATGGAAGAGCTGGGGTCACCTTTAGGTCAAACTGTAATAAGCCGACCGCTTACGATGTATCGATCCACAATTTTTTGTC
>NC_056735.1:1975304360-1975378463 GCF_019279795.1 Protopterus annectens | reverse complement strand
TGAACAAGCATAGTTTACATTGTGGTTTTGATGCTTTGGATGCTTCTTGCAGGGCTGCAGCCTCTGGTACTGTTATCAGGAGACATGCCTGGCTTCGTGAACAAAGTTTACCTGAACAGGTTAAGGCTAAGTTATTAGATGCCCCTGTTCAACATGATGTTCTTTTTGGATCCAAGGCTGAGGAAGTTATTAAAAAGATGGAAGAAAAGGCAAAGTCTATGCAGACTGTAAAAGATTTCTTGCAAGTTCAGCCTCCTAGATTTTCCAGGAATTGGCCCTCTAAAAATTGGTCCTTTCCCACATCTGACAGGCCTCAAAGGGGAAGATATAGGCGCTCCAGAGGTCGTGGTCAAGGTCAGGCCTCTTACAGATCTAGAAAATGGACTGTTTCTTCACCTAGAAGGGGAGAAGACAGATCCCAATCTCAAAGAAAGCAAGCTCAATGACTCTCTCGGTTGGGCTACAGGACCCCTTCACCTGGATGCCCCTCTCGGAGGAAAACTGTCTCTTTTTTACGAAAATTGGACTCATATTACCCAGGACAGATGGGTATTGGACGTGATTTTAAAAGGTTACAAATTCCACTTTCACACTTTGCCAAGGGCTCACGGTTGGCCAGATCTGCCAAAACATCAATGGTCAGAGGCCTTAACTCAAGTGGATGCTCTTCTGGCCATGAGAGCCATAGAGCCTGTTCCACTCTTGGAGATGGGAAAAGGTTTTTATTCAAGACTGTTTCTGGTTCCCAGAAAACAAAACTCATGGAGACCTATTCTGGACCTTTCTGTGTTAAACACCTTTTTGGAAATTCCAAAATTCAAGATGCTTACTCTGCAGCAACTAATTCCAATGCTCTCTCAGGACGCCTGGATGGTGACATTGGACTTAAAGGAAGCCTACTTACATATTCCCATCAGGCAAGAACGCAGGAAATTCCTCAGGTTCAAGGCACTTTCAATTCTCTGTACTGCCCTTTGGTTTATCTACTGCGCCCAGGGTCTTTACCAAGTGCCTGGCACCAGTAGTGACTTACTGCAGACTTCAGGGGATCCAGATTTACCCCTATTTGGACGACTGCCTTATTCAGGCAGACAGCAAAGATCTTCTGCTTCAACATCTGGACTTTGTTCACCGTCTTCTCCTCCTACTGGGATTCTCAGTGAACACAAAAAAGTCACATTTGATCCCTTCTCAACAAATGGTATTCTTGGGAGCCCTCTTAAATACAACCTTACAAAGGGCTTTCCTCACTCCAGAAAAACAAACTCAGCTGGCTTCTACTTTCAGCACCTTAGCAACTCTATCTCAGCTCACTGCAAGGAAATTCCTGCAGGCTCTGGGCTACATGGCTTCCTGCATTCTGTTGATTCCAAACGCAAGGCTTCACATGAGAAAGCTTCAATGGTATCTGAAAAGTGTATGGTCACAGCATTACCACGATCTGGATATTCTGATTCCTCTCATCCCCTGCCTTCAGAGGGAGTTCCTCTGGTGGTCCAGGGCATGCACTTTAAACAAAGGAAAGCCTTTTCGTCTTCCTCAACCTACTCAAATCCTAACCACGGACGCCTCGGATTATGCTTGGGGAGCACACTGCCAGCAGGGAACCTGGACAAAGGACCATCTTCACTGGCACATCAATCTGAAGGAAATGTTGGCAGTTCAAAATGCCCTTCTAGCCTTCAAGAACCTTTTGCAACCAGGGCCTCTGCTAATTCGCACAGACAACACCACGGTCATGTGGTACATCAACAAGCAGGGGGGTTCTCATTCATACCCCCTTTGCAGACTAGCTATGGCTTTATGGGACACAGCTCTAAATTTGAATCTACATCTCCAGGCTCAATTCATTCCAGGGAAACAGAATCTCTTAGCAGACAGCCTGAGCAGAAACATTTCAGATCCTCACGAATGGATGCTAGACACCAACTTATTCAACAGGATTACTGCAGTTTGGGGATGTCCCCAGATAGATCTGTTTGCATCCCATCTCAATAATCAGCTACCTCGCTTTTGCACCAGGTCCTTCCACAAAACAGCTTGGAGAGTGGATGCCCTGTCCTTCAGCTGGAGAAGCCTTTCAGCATATGCCTTCCCTCCTCTTCCTCTACTACCTCGGGTATTACTGAAGATAAAACAGGACAAGCCCAAGTTCCTCATCTTGATTGCTCCGAATTGGCCTCGACAGTTTTGGTATCCAACTTTAAAGCACCTGTTCTTGGGGCCTCCTTGGATTCTCCCTCTGAACCCTTCGCTTTTGTCCCAGCATCAGGGTCAGTTACTACATCCCAACCTCAAGACCCTTTGCCTGGCAGCTTGGCTCTTCAAAGGAATTTGATTTCCTCTAGTCTTCCCAAGCAAGTTTTGGATGTTCTTTTGGAAGCTAGACGGCCTAGCACTAGGAAATCCTATGCCTCTAAATGGAAGAGGTTTTGTATTTGGGTGCAGGACCGAGGCTCGGATCCTCTGGTACCTGATCTCTCTTCTATTTTGCTTTACCTTTCAGAACTTTTATCTAAAGGACTTTCCTTTTCTTCCATTAAGATATATGCTTCTGCTATTTCTGCGCATTTCAGTTCTGATCCTCCTGTTTTTTCTCATCCTTTGGTGAAGCAATTCTTGAGAGGGGCTAAAAATTTGTGGCCTCCCAGGACCCCTCCTGTCCCTGCCTGGGATCTTAATTATGTTTTAGAAAAACTAACTTTGCCTCCTTTTGAGCCTGCTGCATCTTCAGATATTAAGTTTTTATCCTGGAAGACTGTTCTTTTATTGGCATTGACCTCTGCCAGAAGGGTCTCAGAGTTGCAAGCTCTCATGGCTGTGGAACCATACCTTATTTTCCATCAGGACAGAGTATCCTTGAGGACCAATCCTACTTTCATGCCTAAGGTGATTTCGAAAGTGGCTTTAAATCAGACAATTCACCTTCCAACTTTCTTTCCACATCCTCAAAATAAAGGGGAAAGGATTTTGCATTCATTGGATGTGCACAGACAGTTACGATTTTACCTGGACAAGACTAAAGAGTTCAGAAAGTCTAATCAATTGTTTGTTTCTTTTGCCTCCAGTTCTCTTGGAAAACCTATTTCTAAACAAACTATTTCCAAATGGGTTGCTTATGGAATCAGATTTTGTTACACTCATCATGGGAAACAGTTACCAGGTACCATTAGAAGTCATTCTACTAGAGCAGCTGCCACTTCTACAGCTTTCCTCAGAGGAGTCCCTACCAAGGATATCTTGGAAGCTGCCACATGGAATTCTGTGCATACTTTTTCCAAGCACTACAATCTCCCCCTGTTTTCTAAGACCAGGGCAGGTTTTGCCTCTGCTGTTTTGCAGGGTATTCTTGCCTCCCCTTCTATCTAAAGCCTCCTCCCCTTTTACACTGCTTTGGGATTCCACCCTACAGTTATGACTGCAACAGTGAAACACGAAGAACATAGTACAGTTGTGTACACCTACCATAAATGTAGATGTTCGAGTGTCTTCACTGTTGCCGTCGGGGTTTCCCTCCCTCCTATCCCCTCTTTTTCTCCCTTTTCCTTTTTGTGGTGTATTTGTGTTTCCTTGTTGGATTCATTTTGTTTTGTTGGGGACTTCTGACATCTAGGGCAAGAAAGGCTGGAGAAGATGGCGTCGGCTGAGGGCTATGTACCAATGCGTACTGACGTCAGGGTACTAGCTTGTACAGCCGACGCCGGACCCAGACTTTGGGATTCTGGCCGACCTCGGGCTGCCTGCCGGCAGGAACACCCTACAGTTATGACTGCAACAGTGAAGACACTCTAACATCTATATTTATGGTAGGTGTACACAACTGTACTTTCTGAGGACCCTGCGTTCGATGGCAGCTGCAATCTCTATCCTCCCTCTTGCACGTCTTCACATGAGAGTCCTTCAGTGGAATCTAGCAGTTCAATGGTCCTGGCTAGACCTTCCAATGGATTTCCACATCCGAATCAATCGGACATGCAGAGCGTCACTCCCCCTTGCACGTCTTCACATGAGAGTCCTTCAGTGGAATCTAGCAGTTTAATGGTCCTGGCTAGACCTTCCAATGGATTTCCGAATCAGTCGGACATGCAGAATGTCACTCCAGTGGTGGCTTTATTCAGCGGACATTTTTGCGGGGTGCAGCTTTCTAACCCCTCCGGCTCAAGCCATGGTGACCACGGACGCTTCCCAGCTCGGGTGGGGGGTGCTTCCTTGGAAGGACGGTCCAGGGCACGTGGTCCCCTCCAGAGACCAAGCTACACATCAGTGTCCTGGAGATGAGGGCAGTGCTTTCAGCGTTGAGAGCCTTCCACCCTGTCCTACCTCTGGGGACGGTAGCCATTCAATCAGACAACATGTCTGTAGTCTGGTATATAAACAAACAGGGAGGGACCCGATCCTACCCCCTTTGTCGTGAGACCATGAGGGTTTGGGAGTGGGCCATATCCACCAGCCGGTTTCTCATAGCAACGCACATCCCGGGACACTCCAACATTCTAGTGAACAGTCTCAGCAGGGCAATTCTCATCTTCCATGTGTGGGGTCAACCTTGCTGCGATCTCTTCGCATCTCCTTCCAAAGCAAAGTGCAGGAATTTCTTCGCTCTGATCCCCCCTCTGGGGGATGTCCCCAGGGACGCACTCTAGTCCATGCTTGGCCTCCCGGGCTGCTGTATGCTTATCCCCCATTACCTCTTATTCCCAAGTTCCTTCAGAGAGCTTGCCGGCTGCAGTGCAAAGTCATTCTCATAGCTCCCTTCTGGCCACGTCAAGTGTGGTTTCCTTTCCTATGGTCTCACCTGTTGGCTCCTCCATGGACTCTAGATCCATGCCCGGATCTGATTTCTCACCCGTCGGGCTTGCCCCTGCCCCAACCTGGACAGTCTCGAGCTGACTGCATGGCTGCTCCAGTTCCCATGATCATCAGGACTCCCAGACTTTCGTCCCCTGTTAAGAATATTCTGGTAGCTTCTTTTAAAGCCTCCACTACGAAACTCTACAATAGCAAGTGGAGACATTTTTGTGTTTGGGCCTCTCAGCGTAATCTAAACCCGTTTACAGCCCCCGTTCCGGTCATTCTGGATTTTCTGTCCGATCTTTTTCGAGCAGGCGCAAGTGCTTCTACCATCAAGGTTCAGCTGGCTGCCATCTCTAATTTTCATGTGGGTGAAAATAAGGTTGCTCTGGCTTCTGCTAAATTGTGTAAAGCTTTCCTGAAGGGCACTTTTTTATTGCGACCACCAGTTAAAGAAACTGTGCCCCCCTGGGATCTGACTTTAGTCCTTCAGGCTTTGACCTCTTCCCCCTTTGAACCAGCCTGTTCATTTCCGATGAAGTTTTTGTCGTGGAAGACGGCCTTCTTGGTCGCCATCATGTCAGCCCAGAGAGTTTCTGAGTTGCAGGCCTTATCCTCCTTGCCCCCCTATTTGTTTTTCCACAAGGATAGGGTTTTGCTGCGTACGAACCCTTCCTTTCTTCCCAAGGTGTCCTCCGCAGCCAATATTAATCAATCTATAAATTTTCCAGTCTTCTTCCCAAATTTCCAAAATAGAGGTGAACGTAAGCTTCATTTATTGGATGTCTTCGACAGCTTCGTTTTTACCTCCATAGGACTAAACCCTTCCAGAAGTCAGATCACTTGTCTCTTTTTCAAAACCATTTTTGGGCACAGCGGGTTCGAAAGTGTCCTTAGCAAGGTGGATCACTCTCTGTATTGCACAGGTTTATAAGGACAGAGGTTTATCTCCTCCTGGTGTATTGAAGGCTCATTCCACTAGAGCAATGGCTACTTCTGCAGCTTTCTGGTCAAGAGTTCCGTTAGACTATATCTGTGCGGCAGCGACTTGGGCCAATTCGCAAACATTCATCTCTCATTATAAATTGGATCTCATTTCTAGAGGGAGAGCATCCTTTGGCTCTGCGGTGCTCAGAAATATCCTTCCATAAGGGCCTCCCAGGAATAATAGTAGCTGGGGACTCTGTCCCATATGTGCAGAATGAATGAAGTCAACTACTTCAGATAAAGAAGTTATGTTCTTACCATAACGTTCCATCTGAGTAGGTAGACTTCATTCTTCTGCACCTTCCCTCCATCCCCCCTCACTCTTCAGGTTTTTCCTGTTTAGGATTGTGGTTATGTTGCCACTTAGTGTCAGCAAACTCGATCTGGGGATAGATAGGAGGAAGTGATGTAATATAGGTAAGTGAGGAGCTTGGAGCTGATGCTTGAAAAGTTTTGCCGGCTCAGATCCGAATAGGAACCGTATACCCATATGTGCAGAAGAATGAAGTCTACTACTCAGATGGAACGTTATGGTAAGAACATAACTTCTTTTTTATTAACATGCTTATTTCCTAATATCTATGTACAAATTAGTGAAGCACACAATGATAGAATATAATATACAGGCAGTGTCAAAATGCAAGATTATCGTGGACAAGTGTATTCTGAGTGTAATCTACACACAATAAAGCAACAGCAATACAAAACAGTATTTAAGCAGTACCAAAACTAGTTGTATAGTAAAATTTGTAAGCTGAATTAAAAATCATTCATTTTCACCAAAAATATGTAAAACGTAAATCTGTCAAGTTGAAGTCCATAAAAATGGCAATTTTGTTACAGAATACATGTATAGTTACAGAAGCCAAAACATCAATGCATTTAAAGAAAATGAACAGCCTTGATAGTCCAGTCCTGCTAAACCTGTATGTCACAAAGTTCTAGTCTGTCTAGTTCTAAAATAACAGCACGCCTTCTGCACTCTCAGTCTGCCAAGTCCAGGCCACACGCAATTTATTAAAAAATGGACAGCTGCATAAAGCCACAGTCAGAGGTGCAGTAAAACTGTCAAAATGTAAAAAAAAAAAAAAAAAGTCAGCAAATGAGAGGAATCGCCAGCTTCCTGTGGCAGTTCCTTGGGAAGGTCCATAAAGTACACCAAAGTGCTGCTAATCTTTTGAACTGGGGATGCATATCTACTCAGTCAGGACAACCCACAAATCCAATGCATTCCTGCTTGTAGCTGCAGTAAGAACCACAGACAGTTCTTTAAAAAGCAGCCAGAAAAGCTGCAAGATTAAGCTGGCCCCACTCAATTTGCTGAGCAAAGCTATTGAATAGAAGACTACAGCAGCTGGAATAATAGATGAAAGACTGTTCTAGGAATTCCAGAATTCCATATCCCCAAACTTTCTGACCGAAACTGAAGGTCAAAACACGATGTAAAATTTAGTCGTAAATACTCTTAAGATTCAGTATCCTTGAACTGTTGAATGAAGGACCACACTGGATGAAAAGACTGTTCTGCAAAAATAATGTGAAAACAATACTGTCAAACGGGAATAGTGGAACACCAAAAATGCCAGAGAAAGCTGGAACAACAAGTCAAGGTATTAAGCACAGCCCAATGGTAAACTAAACTAAAATAGCTAAAACAAAATGCTTAAATTTCAAACCAAAATGAAATGGGAGTCTGGCTGGAGTTCTCCTAGGCATTCAATTACTGCCTTCTTGGACTATTCCAACTGTTCTAATTGCTAGTCACAGGCCCATCATAGAGCCTAAAAATAATTGTGTAGTATTGGCTATGGATGACCATCATTATTTTAGGCACATGACTGACTTTAAAAATAGTGGTAGACGTGAAAACTGTGTGTGTTGTCATCATACACCAATTATTCAATTCTCATGACATTTACAATGGATATAAAAAGTTTACACACCCCTGTTAAAATGCCAGGTTTTTGTGATATAAATGAGACTGCAATAAATCATTTCAAAACTTTTCCCGCCTTTAATGTGACCTATAACCTGTACAATTCAATTGAAAAACAAATCTGTTAGGGGAAAAATATAAAAAAACTTACAATAAGCTGGTTGCATAAGTGTGCACACCCTTAAACTAATACTTTGTTGATGCACCTTTTGATTTACAGCATTCAGACTTCTTGGGTAGGAGTCTATTGATTTACAGCATTCAGACTTCTTGGGTAGGAGTCTATCAGCCTGGCACATCTCGACTTGGCAACATTTGCCCAATCTTCCTTGCAAAACTGCTCCAAATCTGTCAGAATGCAAGGGCATCTCTTGTGCACAGCTCTCTTCAGGTCACCCCACAGATTTTCTATTGGATTTAGGTCTGGGCTCTGGCTGAGCCATTCCAAAACTTTAACTTTCTTCTGGTGAAGCCATTCTTTTGTTGATTTGGATGTATGCTTGGGGTCATTGTCGTGTTGAAAGGTGAAATTCCTCTTCATCTTCAGCTTTCTAGCAGACGCCTGAAGGTTTTGGGCCAAAAGTGACTGGTATTTGGAACTGTTCATAATTCCTTTCACCTTGACTAAAGCCCCAGTTCCAGCTGAAGAAAAGCAACCCCAAAGCATGACACTGCTATCATCATGCTTCACCGTGGGGATGGTGTTCTTTTGGTAATGGGAATTGTTGTTTTTGCGCCAAACATACCTTTGGGAATTGTGGCCAAAAAGTTCAACCTTGGTCTCGTCAGACCATGACACATTTTCCCACATGCTTTTGGGAGACTTAATGTATTGTTTTGCAAATTTTAGTTGGGCCGGTATGTTTTTCTGTGTAAGAAAAGGATTCTGTCTTGCAACCCTACCCCATGGCCCAGACATATGGAGAAAATGTGAGATTGTTGTCACATGTAGTACACAACCAGTACTTGCCAGAAATTCCTGCAGCTCCTTCAGTGTTTCTGTAGGTCTATTGGCAGCCTCCCTGACCAGTTTTTGCCTTGTCTTTTCATTTAATTTTGGGGGGACATCCAGTTATTTGCAAGTCACTGTTGTCCCATATTTTCTCCACTTTTTGATCACTGTCTTCACTGTGTTCCATGGTATATCCAATGCTGTGGAAATGTTTTTGTACCCTTCTCCTGACTGATACCTTTCAACAATGAGATCCCTTTGATGCTTTGTAAGCTCTCTGTGAACCATGACTTTTGCTGTAGCAGGCATCTGAGAAAAATGTAAGAAAAATCATACTAGGACAGCTGAACTTTATTTGAGGTTAATCAGAGTCTCTCTAATTGATGACAGGTGTGTACCCAAGAAGACTGAATGATGTAATTAAATCATAAGGTGCTTCAACAAAGTATTTAAGGGTGTGCACACTTATGCAACCGGCTTATTGTACTTTTCTATTTTTATATTTTTTCCCCCAGCAGATTTGTTTGTTTTTCAATTAAATTGTACGGGTTATTGGTCACATTAAAGGTATGAAAAGTTTTTAAATGATATATTGTGGTCTCATTTTTTATATCACAAAAACCTGGTATTTTAACAGGGCTGTGTAAACTTTTTATATTCACTGTAAATCAGTATGTAGACTGCATGGCCTAAGCTGAGGGAGTTTTAAAACCCAGTATATCTGGCAGATTTGAGACTGGAGCTAAAGTGATAGTCTGAGATGATGGCAACAGAAAAGTTGGTATGGCATCTCATGACAGTGCCCTGAGTACATGAGACAGGCAGTGAGAAGATGAGATTTATATCACCATATAATACCAATTTTAGGTGCTACCTGGAGAAAGAAAATGTAACTGTACTTGAAAACTTTTACACATTTGGCCTTGGGCATTGTTTGCTGAGGTACTGTAAAATTTTGAGTTTAAGGAGGAATTTGTTCATACATTTATTTATATATACAGGTAATAGTTCTGCCATGTATGGTGTTGTACCGTTTAACTTCTCAAAGTCTTTTGGGTTTCTAATACCTTGATGGGAATGAACCCCTTTCCTAAGTCAAAGTATAATTAAAGGTCATGAAATTAGTACTGTTTTAATCTTTGTTATTATCCAGGAGTGTTCTTCGCAGCACCTGCAATGTGCCCAGAAATGACGACTCCTGCAATTCATGTAGATGGTGTGTAAAATGATATTTCTGTTGCAGGCAATTATCCACCATCAGCTAACAGTATTAGTTAACAGTATGGTCAAAAATAACACTCGTGTACATTAGTGCCAGCATTTTTGTGATGACCCATTTTGTACCCATTACTGAGCCTGGCAACACAATCTCACTGTAAAGCTAGGAGCTTTGAACTTATTGTTGATAAGACCACACTTTAAGCATGTAGCTAATACATATAGAATTAAATTACATAATGGTTGATGGCATTTTGTTAAGTATATAAATCAGAGTGGAATATATTTGCAATTTAAACAGGAGTAGGGAACAACTTTATTTATAGCCACTTAAGAGTATGCTATCACCATTTTGTAGAATTGTTTGGCTAAACAATGTTTTTACGTTAGTTTTTGGAAATGGCTAGCAATTGACAAAACTAATGGTACATAACAGGTTCATGGGCTTGATTATCAAGTTTACAATCTAGTGGCTTTCGAGAAGCTTGATTGCTGTAACCCCATGTTGATATGAGTGCTGCTTGTATGAAAAAGTTTATTCCATAATCATAGAAGGTGCAGTGTAATGTAAGTGTCACATTTTACTGTTTTTTTTTTTTTTTTTTTTTTTTTTAGAAATTGGTTCAGTGATCTGGTGTTATCTTCCCAGTAGTGCTTTCCCGGCATAGACTTTCAAACAGGCACAGGTTACTTTTAATAACTTTTTAAAAAACAAAATATTATGGCAAATATTCTTCATTAGATCAGTGTTGCACTAGTCTTAAAATTTGGGATTTTAGCTTTCTCAGAGTTCCACCACTTAGAAATGTGCATCCAGACTAGGCAGCCAACAGCATTCTGGTACAAAAGGTACATTTTGTTCGACCATCCTTTTTTAGAGCCATTAGAAATTTCCACTCCTCCTCAGCCCCGTTTTTTCATTAAGCAATTTTAGCAGCAAGGAGTCAATAAACAGGGTTTGTAAAAAGCCTCAAAAAGTCAGAGACCGTCCTCTTGTGCCACTCCAGTTTTGTAAGAGGGATAAAACCCTGACTATGAGTGAGCCAACCCAGGTTCAATTTGCAGCTCAGGCGACTGATGGATCAGCAGGGAGGGATAGAAGCTACCTTCTCGAGGTGGGTGGACAGAATTATGGGCATATACTGTGTTGATCCCTGATGGAGGCTGAGGAAGGATCTGGCAGGTGTGCCTAGAAGAGGGGAATAGGGTGTTAACCATGACTGAGCTGCTGCTGAGGTGGGACAATATGCTGCACGTCTCCATTTCACGCCTACCCCCAGGCATACCATTAGGTCTGTAAGGGAGGAGGAAACAGGTAGATTGAGTTAAAAAAAAAATGGATGCACAGATATACCGAGCCTCTGGATGCCTAGGTTCTACAAGTGGCCCCACCAACACTGGATTGTAAAATCTTTGGGGGGGGGCAACGAGACAGCTGGTAAACCAGAGTGGACAGGTCCCAGATTCCTGGTAGGTACCATGTTCTCAAATATTTGCACACACTCTCGTGCCTAAATTCCTTTGTCACATTCCTGTGCCAGGTTAATATTTATTATTGGTGCTGTAGTTTTGTTTTAAATGTTACTTTTGCACTTTTATCAGGAACAAATGTCATTATTACAACATCTGAGAAAGTTCTGACTGTTTGTAGTTGTGCTTTCAGCTTCTCATCTGAAAAACTAAACAGTTTAAAGTCATCCGCAAAAAGTAGATGAGATGTCTTTTTAAACAGTGTGTTGGTTTCTGGGTGTTAAACTTTAACCATAGCCTAATTAAAGGGTTAAGTGCAAGACAAAGCAGCGGTGAAAAAAGAATCGCCCTGGAATATCCCCCTTTGAATTTTTATCCCTGGTATACTACTTTTGCCCTTTGTTCCAACTTAGCTGCAGAGTGGTTTGCCACTATTTCATAGTCACTGCAGTGTCACTGACCATTGTAGGGTGTGTATATTGTACATCTGTGAGCATTCCATTATCCTTAGTTCATGTATAGCAGGTTGCTTGGTCAGGTCTATTGCAGGTAACCTAGGCTGGTCAATTGGACACCAGAAAGTCAGTAGCTTATTTACCCAAGGCTGCTGGTATTTATGGCAGGCACACACTGGCCAAGAAATACAAATAGACCCCTCCCACCTTAAGCATTGGTCCCTGGCGCAGGTTGGAGTGGGCCAGGTCCTCAACCCACTTATCACTGGCAAACATTCATGCCCATTATTTGCAACATTAGCTGCATGTAACTAAATCCTCATAGTGAGTTTTTGCATCTTTTAAATTGATAGCCCTAACACTGTGCACAGTCTGTAGTCCTTGTTATCCTGTATGCAGGATATTGTGGACCACAGTTGATGCCAGAAGTGGTTGGTCTGCACAACTCTTCCCCAATAGGCACTGCCTAAGCCTGTGCTACTGCCCATGATTCCAATGAGTTTTTGGTAGGTTTGAGATGAAAACACCCAGCACGTTTTTTTGGGAGGTATCCAATGCAAAAAGAGGTAACCAGAACCACAGGCAGGATAAAAACTGTTTGCCATAACCAGAGGCAGGATAAAAACTGTTTACCAGAACCGCATACCATTTTTAATAATCATGTTTTGGGGAGGTGGGAGGAACCCCCACAGAAGCACCGAGAGAGCATGCAAACTCTATACAGGCATTGGGTGGAGGTCAGACTTGTACCCTAGACTTTGCACTTGGGAAGTAAAGATCTTGGCCATTAAGCCAACCATGCCAACACCAGAGTTCTGTCAGTCAGCAAGTACCAGCAATTAATCTTTGCCAGTACAGAATATTGCAGTGGATTCCTCTGACTTTACATGGGGAGCCTGCTCCAAAGACACCAGTGTTCAAGATGTGTAAGGCCCCCCTTGCACAAGAAAAGTTGTATTGATATCCATGATGTTAGCCCTTCTCAGTGGTTTCAAAGCTCTGCATCAGTTGTGGACACCAGGTACTCTCCAATTAGTAACCGACAATACTGTAGTTATGTGGTATATAAACAAACAAGGCAGAACAAAGTCTTACCTCATTTGTAGACTATCCATGCTAGCTTGGAAAGTGGTGATTTGGCTTAGTCTCTTTCTACAAACAGTCTAAATCTCCTCCTATCTGAACCCAGTGTAAGACTTTCTTAGCAGGACCAGAACAGATCCTCACAAATGGAAGCTAAAAAGAAAGGTTTTCCTCCAACATCTACCAGTACAAGATTCCACAGATATACTTGCTTGTGTCACTGCAAAGTAGACAACTGGTGGAGCAATGGCAACAGATGCCTTCCCAATAAACTGGAAGGGGAAGTTTCTGTATGACTTTCTACCCTTTTCCCTGATTCCCAATGTGATTTTATAAGATAAGGGACATTACCAGGATATCACTGCTGACCCCATTTTGGTGAAGACCGTATTGGTTCTTACTTCTCAAGGAATTGGCCAGGGATCATTATCCGACTCATCCTCTCTAGGTAGATTTACTTACTCTGGGCATCCCAGTCTACAGATAGTAAAGCTCGCAATACGGATGATAGGATTTTAATTCCTTTCAGGCACTAAGTGGTCTCAGGACATGATGAGGATACATTTTCAGAGAAGGTAAAAAAACCTAACACCAGAAAATCTTGTTTATCCAAATGGAAACTGTTTCTGTCCAGTGACAAAATGGAAGACAGGACCCCAATACAACAAGGGATGCTCCTAGTCCTGTAATGTCTCAATGAGTTGCTTAAATCTGGCTTATCATACACTTCTATGAATGTACATCTTTCCACTATTTCTTCTACTTCTTCTTTGCCACTACATCCTCTTAACTGTTTCTAATCAGGTCAAACACTTTCTCAATTAGTTCTTCACATTTAACCTCCTTTCTGACTTACAGTCCCTTTTGTATATTGCCCCCCCCCCTTTTTTTCTTGACTATATATTAAGTGTTTGAAACAATCTTTCATGCTAAAGTGGTATCTGAATTTACTGATGATCCATCTATCCAGCTACCTGCCTTCTTTCCAAACTCTCAAAACAAGGGAGAAATACTGTACGTTCATAGGTAAATATTAGGTTAGCTGCTCATGTGGGCCAATTTAAACCTAGCCAGTTTCTCTCACTGGTGAAAATTAAACCCTGTACCTTGTGTATGTGTAGTATACACTTTAACTACTATGCCACCCCAACATCACAAAATAATTTTATTTCTTTAGATTGTTCATAGCATAGACATCTTGGGTATTAGAAAAGACTATGGACCACAGAAAATCTAACAAATTGTTCGTCTTTTGCAGGAAAGAAAATAGGCTCAACTGTGTCTAAACAAAACTATTTCTAAATGGATTTGCAATGTGATTTTCTTCTGTTAATGCAAATCACAGCAAACAATTATCAAGATTAGTTAAAGCCCACTCTAGCAGAGCAGTTGCTATTTCACAGGCTTTCATGCAAGGAGTAGACTTAGGTTCATAGGTACTTACTAGGCTATTGATCTATAAGGATCTCATGGTGACTTTCAGCCCTTATATTGTGCATTCAAATAACTTGGATGGTCCAAACAAGAATATGTTGAAACATTTACATGTTTTCCCTTATCAATGAGGGACAGATGAGCTCAAACTGGGGCTGAATTTATGGTTACCCATCCATTCATCTAAATTACATTTCAGTTGAGTAAGAGAAGTACTTTGCTTCAAGTGAAATGAAATACTATTCCACAGAAGCCGTATTCTCTGAGATACATACCTGTTCCTCAAACATAGAAATCCCTTCAGCGAGTGTTTTGATACCATTGAAGTTGCAAATGTGCAGTAGGTCTGACAGAGTAGGATCTGTTAAAGATCTGTATGCGAGGCAGCTATCACCTCTCAGTAGCCTGTATGATAGTGAGAAGGACAAGCCTTTGAGACAGTCTGCATCATTTTTATGATTTTGGCCCTTGATTAATATTTTTTTTTTTATATATTTTATTTATTTATTTTTTGTGATGAAAGCTTTGTTGTCATTCCAGTTATGACAAGGGTTGGGACTGGTACATATAGAAAGGGGTACAGCCTACTGAGTACCAAGTACAATGGAACGATTACATCTCTTGATCTTACCACAATACCATTAGATATAAGCTTTGCAATGAAAAAGGACTTTGGTGATCAAAGGATAGTTCATTGGCGATATAGGTTCCCGAATTCCTAACAATGGTCTCAGTTTTCAGGAGTGTGTTGTCAATGTGATAGTTACAAGGGGAGTCATTCTTGCCAAAGAATATGATTGTACATTTCTTGGCATTTAGTTTTAGTCCATTGCTTTGACACAAGCTGTTGTTTGGGAAAGTCGTCGTTGGAGGATTTTTGTGTCCTTTGGGGAGCTTATGATGGCACTGAGTTTACAGTCATCTGCAAACTTGGTCAACCATAAACCCTTAATAGCAGCTTTAACCTCTGAGAAGTAAATCCCAAAGAGGAGTGGCCCAAAGACTGAACCCTGGGATACACCGATAGAGGTAGGTCTTTTGTTGGCGGCAGAGTAGCTCACCCTAATTTCCTGAGTTTTGTTTGTGAGCCAATTTTCTATCCAGTGAGTTAAATAAGGATTAACATTTGCTGGGATAGTTTATCTATGATACCAGAGTGTGTGAAAGTGTTGAATGCCTTTGCTAGGTCTAAATGTGCTGTGTGTACTGATTTGACCTCATCCACTACTTTGGTAATCTTCTCTAAGAAGTCAATCAGGTTAAGTAGGAAGGATCTGCCCTTAACAAACACTTACGAGCTTGGGTCGAGAGTTTGTAGGTTATCTCCTTATTTAATAATTCTGTAAAGATCTTTTCATAGCCTTTGTATGCAACTGGCTAGACTTTATCGGTCTGTAATTTCCTGGGTGCATTGATGCCCCACCTTTGTACAAGGGGATGAGAGTTGCTATTCTCTTTTCGTCCAGCAGAAAGCCTGTTTAGAGGCTGACACTGAATAGCCTCTGTAAAGGTTCATACAGGTCTATTTCAGGTTGACCAGTAAGTAGTCCATTATCCATCCTCACAGAAGCAGTTTTCTTAGCCTTGGGTAATGCTTTGAGAACTTGTTCATGAGAGATTTAATGAGGTATAGATGTAGGTGTGAGATCTGATTTCTATTGCAGTGTTGTTAGGCGTGCACCAAGGTGTAATTTCAAGAATTCTGAAAAACAGAGAAGAAATTATTAGTGACAAAGATGTCGATGATGCCCTCTTGTGCTCGTTTGCACAAGCCAGAAGTAGGAAAAGTTCCCATTAGTGATCTATTATTAATGGAAAAGGCTGACCAATTAGCCAAAAGCATAGGAACTGAGGATTTCAAACCTAAGTCTGGTTGGTTAAAGAGATGGAATGGATGCCACAGCAGTGTAATATAAAATACAGCATGGTGAAAAATAAGAAGCAGATGATTTTGGAGCTGAGCGCTGGGTGGCAGAAAAATGTCCAGACTTCATGAAAGAGTGCAATCCACGGGACATTTTCAGTGCTAATGAAATAGGGTATATTGGAGAGCTATACCGGATGGTACATTAACATTTAAAAGTGTTGAGGCTGCTGGAGCAAAGGCTGTGAAAGATAGAATGACCTTGCTTGAACCTCTTGTGATAGGGAAAAGCAAAAACCCTAAGTGTTTCAAGAACGTAAAGAAGTTACCAATCTTTTACAAAGCAAACGAGTTCTTGGATGACTGGTGAAATTTGGAAAGAATGGCTTCTGAAAACTGACAGCTCAATGAGAAGTAAAAGAAGGAAAATCTTTTTGCTGTGCAACAACTGTGCTGTGCATACCAATGATGTAAAGTTGACAAATGTAAAACTTCAGTTCCTGCCACCAAACACTACATCCCTTATTCAACCAATGGCTCAGGACATTATTGCTTGCTTCAAGAAGCACTGCTGCTCACTGGTTCTACGGCAAGTTGTAGATATCATAAGACAGTATGTCTGAATCACAGAAAACAGCAACTGAGCTTTCCAAGATGCTATCCATGCTGGATTCATTACACATGCAGAAGAAGCATGGAATAAAATTTTGCAGTCTGTGATAGCCAACTGCTACTAGAAGGCTAGTTTTGTTGTGCTGAGCCCAGATGGCATCACAGACAATAGTGGCAGTAGCGACAGAGATCAGCATGAGAACCTTTGCACCCCTTTGGGCGTGACGGATGATTTTGAGCAGTACGTTGCTATTGATGAACTTGAAACGGAAGAAATGGCTTCAGATTCTGAATTGGCCCTGGAACTGTGTGCTGCTGGCAGTCGGGGAAAAAAGAGGAAGATAGTGATAAGGAGGATGTCTCCACTGCTCTAGTACACTTCCATAACATTATTCAATCTCTGAACATTCTGCGCAGATTCATGGAACAAAAGGGATGCAAGTCGTTTTCCACTTTCTGTGACCTGAAGGACATTGTATTTCATCTGAAGCAGCAAACAGCTGTTCAGACATCAATAACAAATTTTTCCTCTAAACCATGAGGGATTGTATTGACTACTGTGTTTTATACAGTACATTTTTCTATAAAGTTTCTGGTTAGCATAGTGGGGGGGTTAACATAATGGCAAAGGTATTTACCTAACAAACACAAGGTGCAGGGTTTGATTTTTACATGGGGTAATTGGCTAGGCTTTAAATGGCCCACAAGGACAGTTAGCCTAGTACTAATCTATGAACCTATGAAATGCATCACTGTTTGTGCACATTGACCTATCTAGCATATGAAAACAAACAAAAAAAAAAACATTGTGAATTCAGAGTAAAATCTATTTTACATCGACGACCTACCATACTGATTTCTAAGCTAGACACATCAGAAAGTACACAGGCTGAATGTTAAGCAGAAAAAGTGAATACATGAATAAGTGGTACTAAAGCCTGTGGCAGGTAGAAAAAATGATACAGTAATAGTTTGCAAAGAGGCTTTTTCTTCTGCTACTACAATACATACAGTAGCTGTAATTAAACCTATTAATGATAGATTTCCTGCTCACATAACAGGTGTAAACATTAACTATTCTAAAAGGTTTCTAAAATCACTGTACTTGTGTTTTTGTGTGTGTGTGATCATACTGTGTATACGCCTTTAATATCATGTAACTCATAGCAACGTCTCTTATAAGCATACTCACTTAAATCCATAGCCTCCCGACCAAGGTTAGTTAATGCATTTAAGTGGAGAAAACTGTATTAAATTGGTAATGTTCTCTTGGCCTGAGGCTATGATACAATTTACTATTAGCTCTGCACAGATGTTCGTGTTTCACTGTTGCAGTCATCATTGTAGGGTTCTTCCTGCCGGCAGGCAGCCCTCGGTCGGCCAGAATCCCAAAGTCTGGGTCCGGCGTCTGCTGTGAACTCATCCTCCCCGACGTCAGAGCGACAGGGGTGTAAAGCTCCCAGCCGACGCCATGTTCTCCAGTCTTTCTTGCCACACGGTGAAAGCAGTTCGCAAGTGCCGGTCGGCTGTCTCCTGTTATTTTCAGTGCTTCAATCCATAGACCATCTTCTTTTCAAAGTTAAGTACCCCGTTGGGAAAACTTTTTTCTTGCTCCAGTCCGATGTCAGAAAAAGTTAATAATTGTATTTCATGTGGGAAGCAAATACCTCATAAGGATTTTCATTCTTACTGTATTCCTTGCTTAGGGCCTGACCACGATGTAGCTAGTTGTCGGTTTTGTGCTAGATTTAATCAACGTACTATTAAACGGAGATACGATTTTGCATTTCATTATTTTGGACGGCGATTTAATTATAGCATGTCGTCAGACACGCTTCTGACTACCGGAGTTCATAAAAGGCGCAAGGATAAGGATAGGCCTCCGAGGTCCATATCAGACGACAGTTCACAATTACAGCCAGCTGCCGGTTCGGCCGTCGTCAGTGAGGCGCTTTCTCAGCCCCTGTCGTCGGCCATTTCGGAACCGCTTGCCGAAACGGACTCCCATGAGGAGCTGACTAGGCCTTCTAATAGTCAAGGTGCAGGACCTTTGGATAATGCTCCCTCGGATGGGTCCGGAGCCACTGTGCAGGTACCAGCTTCCGAGAGAGTTTTCAGGCCTACGCAGCTTCAAGTAAAGGCAAAGACTCCTTCTAAATCAAGGGCTCAAGCCCAGGCTTCTTCTGATCCGGGACCTAAATCTCAAAAACAAATGCTTAAAATGGCAGAGGACTTACTAACTATGATTAGGGGTGCCCATCCCCCTCCAGACAAAAGGCCAAGACATGACTTGGATTATGAATCCTCTGATGAAGTATCTATCCCTTCCGTCTCTTCCTCTGAACAGGATTATTATTTTCCTCCTTATGAGGATTCTGATGCTGAAGAATCCATTCCCTCAGCTTCTCCTCCTGAAGATTACTCTTTTGGGGAAACTTTACATGATATGAGGGAACATTTTCACTGGGAAGGCCAGGAGTACTCAGAATCTAAGAGAAGGCTTAGGGATTTCCTCCTTCTTCCCCAACACAGACCCCTTGCTATTCCTCCTATTTTGGATATTGTGGATGATGTCTTCACTGAATCTAATTTAACCCCTGACTCTTTTCCTCCGGCCCCTGCTAAGCCTGACAGATATTACAGGGTTCCTGACACTCACAAATTTCTGTTTAAAAATCCTACTGCTGATCCAGAAACCATTTCTCAGGGTCCTAAGGGTGTTAAGGCCGCCACTGCTAAGAACCCTAGTCCGTCTGAGAAGGATTCCAGAGCTTTGGAGAGATGGGGCAAAAAAGTGTACACTTCTGCTACTTTATCTGTTAGAGCTTTAAATTGTCAATTCCATATGTTGAAATATCAGCAATATCTTCTGACTGTTATGAAACAAAAAATGTCTACCTTTTCTGCATGTGCAGACAATAAAGAATTACAAGATTTAATGCATGCTACTGAGCAGGTGGGAAAACATACTTTACACTGTGGTTTTGATGCTCTGTAGGCCTCCTGCAGGGCGGTTGCCACTGGCACGGTCATTAGAAGGCATGCTTGGCTAAAGGAACAAAATTTGCCTGACCAAGTAAAAGCAAAATTACTGGATGCCCCTGTTCACCATAATGTTTTATTTGGGTCCAAGGCTGAAGAGGTTATAAAGAAAATGGAGGATAAAGCAAAATCCGTGCAGACGGTTAAGGATTTCTTGCAAGTTCAGCCTCCAAGATTCAGTAGAAATTGGCCAGCTAAGAGTTGGTCCTTTCCCAGCTCGGACAGGCCTCAGAGGAGCAGATATAGGCACCCCAGAGGGAGGGCCCAAGCTCAAGCCTCGTATAGGCCCAGACAATGGAGTGCTTCCACCCCCAGGGGTGGAGAGTATAGGTCTCAACCTTATAGGAAACAGGCTCAGTGACTCTCCCTGCATGGCTTTAGGATCCTCTCTCCTGGAAGCCCCTCTGGGAGGAAAACTTTTCCTTTTTCACCGAAATTGGACTTGCATTACCCAAGACAAGTGGGTTCTGGATGTAGTTTTAAGAGGTTACAAATTCCACTTCCACACTTTGCCAAAACCAAACGGATGGCCAGAATTCCAAAAAATCAATGGGCAGAGGCTTTAAAACATGTGAGGTCCCTCATGGCTATGAGGGCCATAGAACTGGTTCCAAATACAGAGATGGGACAAGTCTTTTATTCCAGACTCTTTCTAGTTCCCAGAAAGGAAAATTCTTGGAGACCCATCCTGGATCTGTCAGTCTTAAATACTTTCCTGGAGATACCAAAGTTCAAAATGCTTACTCTGCAGCAGCTCCTGCCAATGTTGAGCAAAAATGCATGGATGGTGACATTGGACTTAAAGGAGGCTTACCTGCATATTCCAATCAGACAGGAGTGCAGAAGATATCTCGGATTCAAGGCAGGCTCGAAGCATTACCAATTCTCTGCGCTGCCCTTTGGCTTATCTACTGCACCCAGGGTCTTTACCAAGTGCCTGGCACCAGTGGTAACTTACTGCAGACTCAAGGGAATTCAAATTTACCCTTACCTGGATGACTGCCTTATCCAAGCAGACAGCAAGGACATATTACTCCAGCACCTGGAATTTGTTCAGAATCTGCTCAAGTGCCTGGGATTCACTGTGAACGTAAAAAAGTCAAATTTGATACCCACATTCAACCCAGCTGGCATTCCTGACGCCAGAAAAACAATTGCAGCTGGCTTCAACTTTCAAGAGCCTGGCGTTAATGTCTCAGCTAACTGCAAGAAAATTTCTGCAGGCTTTGGGTTACATGGCCTCCTGCATCCTACTCATACCACATGCAAGATTGCATATGAGGAAGATACAATGGTACCTAAAAAACGTTTGGTCCCAGCATTGTCACAGTCTGGAAACAGTGATTCCTGTCTTACCTTGCCTACAAAAGGAATTTCGTTGGTGGGCCACAGCATGTCTTCAAAACAAAGGGAAAACCTTCAGTCTACCTCCAGCCAACTAAGTGCTAACCATGGATCCCTCAGATTATGCATGGGGAGCCCACTTGCAGGGGAAAGGCCTGCAAGGTTTTTGGACAGAGGATCAGAAGCATCTACATATCAATTTAAAAGAGATGTTAGCTGTACAGAATGCCCTCATGGCCTTCAGGCATCTTTTAGAACCAGGGCAGCTACTGATAAAGACAGACAACACCACAGTGATGTGGTACATAAACAAGCAGGGGGGAATCACACTCCTACCCCCTTTGCAGACTAGCCATGACTCTATGGAACAAAGCACTGGCTTACAAGGTGGATCTACAAGCTCAATTTCTGCCAGGAAAAGAAAACACTCTGGCAGACAATCTGAGCAGGAATCTGTCAGACCCACACGAGTGGATGCTAAACACCCAAATATTCAAGATGATTACAGAAGCCTGGGGCTGCCCGGACATAGATCTATTTGCATCTCCCCACAACTACCAGTTACAGACTTTTTGCACAAGGACATATCACAAGCTAGCATGGAAAGCGGATGCTCTCTTTCAGTTGGAGGAACCTTTCGGGGTATGCCTTCCCTCCACTGCCTCTTCTACCAAGAGTGTTATTGAAAATAAAACAGGACAAACCAAAGATGATCTTATTGGCCCCAAATTGGCCTTGACAATTTTGGTACTCAACACTGATAAATCTTTCCCAGGAACCTCCTTGGATTCTACCACAGATTCCAAATCTTTTGTCTCAACACCAGAACCAGGTCCTGCACTCTCATATCAAAACTCTCAGCCTGGCATATTCAGGATCTGTAATTAATCCAACCCTTACCAAACAGGTTATGGATGTTATCTTAGAAGCCAGAAGGCCTAGCACTAGGAAATCTTATGCAGGAAAATGGAAGAGATTTTGCACCTGGATGCAGGCTCAGGAATCGGATCCTCTCATTCCAAATATTCCCTTGATTTTACAGTACCTAACAGTTATGTTGCATAAGGGCTTATCCTTTTCTTCCATAAAAATACATGCCTCAGCTATCTCTGCACATTACAACACAGATTCACCTATTTTTTCACATCCACTTCTCAAACAATATCTCAGAGGGGCAAAGAATTTAAGGCCCCCAAGGACTCTACCCATTCCTGCTTGGGACCTCAATTATGTACTGGAAAAGCTTACTCTGCCACCTTTTGAGCCTGCAAACACATCTGATATAAAGTACCTATCATGGAAAACTGTCATCCTACTGGCTTTAACTTCAGCCAGGAGAGTCTCAGAGTTAAAGCGCTCATGGCTGTGGAACCTTACATTATTTTTCATCAAGACAAGGTTTCTTTGAGAACTAACCCTACTTTCATGCCTAAAGTAGTATCTAAAGTGGCTTTAAACCAAACTATTCACCTGCCAACCTTTTTCCCTAATCCCCAAAATAAGGGGGAGAGGATCTTGCATTCTCTGGATGTACACAGGCAGCTTCGTTTTTACCTGGACAGAACCAAGGATATCAGGAAAACAGACCAACTGTTTGTTTCTTATGCAGCTAATTCTCAAGGCAAAGCTATTTCAAAACGGACCATTTCTAAGTGGATTGCTCATGGAATCAGATTTTGTTACTCTCATCATGGAAAGCACATCCCTGGAAAAATTAGAACTCACTCTACCAGAGCTGCTGCTACTTCAGCTGCCTTTCTCAGGGGAGTTCCTACCAAAGATATTTTGGAAGCTGCAACTTGGAGTTCAGTGCATACTTTCTCTAAACACTATAATCTCCCTCTTTACTCTAAATCTAGGGCAGGCTTTGCCTCTGCAGTCTTGCAAGGCCTTCTAGCTGCCCCTTCTGCTCTATAACCACCACCCTTTTTCCCAGCTTTGGGATTCAACCCTACAGTGATGACTGCAACAGTGAAACACGATGAACATGGTACAGTTGTGTACACTTACCATAAATGTAGATGTTCGAGTGTCTTCACTGTTGCAGTCTGGGTTACCCTCCCTCCTGTCCCCTCTTATACTCTGTTTGGTGTGGTTATCTGCTTTGCCCTTCTTCTGAGGTGTATTTGCTACAGGGTATGGGTTTTGTTGTATGTTACACCATTGTGGTATTTTGTTTCACTTTTGATCTTTTATTTTTGGGCACCTGACATCTGGGGCAAGAAAAACTGGAGAACATGGTGTCGGCTGGGAGCTTTATACCCCCTGTTGCTCTGACGTCGGGGAGGATGAGTTCACAGCCGACGCCGGACCCAGACTTTGGGATTCTGGCCGACCGAGGGCTGCCTGCAGGCAGGAAGAACCCTACAGTGATGACTGCAACAGTGAAGACACTCTAACATCTACATTTATGGTAAGTGTACACAACTGTACTTTTTGAGGCATTGTTTCTAAGGTTTCTAACATAGTTAAAAAAAAGCTTTGCGATTGCCCTTTGCCTGGGGAGCAGGTTTTACCTCGTATATAGCTTTTGTTGATTTGATCAGGGTCCAGGGTTTCCTGTTAAGTTTAGCAAGAGCCTTTTTGCATCTTGATAGTTGGATTTATTTCTAAATGTTTTGAATTTTTGTCTTTTATTGCAGAATCTGTTTATATTTGGGTTCTACCATAGGTGTTCATTTTTGAATTTCCAATCGTATTTATTTTGGAGGAGGATGGATGCATCTGTGCAGCTATTCACATGTACATAGAATTTGGCAGTAAAGGATTACACTTGGGCATTGGGGTCATTGATTTAGAAGATGGTATTAAATTTGCCTTTTAAATTTTCCTTTCCACCAGATTAGCTTTAGTATAATTTCTTAATACTGAGGTTCTGTGAATGCTTCTGCCTTTAGTCATAAGGTGAACATGACTGATTTGTGGTCCAGTTTGACTAGGGAGGGAGTTGCATTTGGTTAAAAGGAGAGCTGTCCAATATTGGTGTGTACCAAGTCCAGGATTTGTTCACCCCTCTTTGGAGTGAGGACCAACTGGCCAGAGAGTTTCTATTGATGTAGTCCAGAAATCTCTCTGAATCAATTTTAGAGCATGTATAGGTCTCCCAGTTAATGAAGGGGTAATTGAAGTCCTCTAGGAGAATGGTGTTTGGCTTAATACATAGAGATTCCATATCGGTTAGTTAGGAGTTGTGATCTGAGTATGGGGGAATAGAGGAAGTCCAGTAGTTGGCCATGATGTGATAAGGGATTTTGTTAATGGTAGTTGGACGTAGAGAAGTTCTAGATTGTCATCTTGCCTAACCTGTCTGAAGGTGAAGTGTTTTTACAAATATGGAAACACCACTACCTTTAGTGCATTCATTTAGTATGGTGAGTTTGAACTTGTGTGTAGGCACTGAAACCCTGCACTGAGGGGATGCTGCCAGTGGTCTTGAACCAGGTCTTTGTAATGATGCATATATTTATGTTTTCCAGGGTAATGAATGTTTTTAGGGAGTAGCTTTTTTAAGGCTCCTACTGTTAAGCAGTAATGCTTTTGTTATCCAGCTTCTGTTTTCTTATGTTGGAAGCTTCTGAAGACAGACATTGCCTAAAAAAGGCAGTATGGTGGTGGAAAAGGTTTTAGCTAATATACAAGTGAGTTGGGGAGATAGGTGCAGACCATCCCTGGAAAGTAGTTAAGGACTATCTACCTTCTCCTCCCAGGCTGATAAATATTGAACCCACTTTAAATAACACTAGAAACTAAGCCAATTTTTGAAGTCAATCTCTTAATATTGAGGCATCATTCTTAGAGGTGGTAAAATTCTGCTCGAGTCTCTGTTCATACCAAGAGCACCATCATGTGTCTCTTCATGTGATCCAGGGAGGCATGTCTCAAGTTATTTGCACCCACACGTACAATGATTGAGTCATGTGTGTACTTGTGGTGCAAGGACTTGAATGTTTGCATGATGTGGTGAACCTTGACCCCTGATTGTCAACTGACTGTTAACCTCTCCTTGCACAGCCTGGTGAATGGTTTGAGAATTTTCAGTCATTTAGCTTCGTGTCCTGTACAGAATTGGTGACATGGCTGCTTTGCATCTTTTTTCTGGTGGGATAGGATATACTTTCCCTGCTACCTTAAGTAGGATAAAGTTAGTGTCAAATAATTAATGAAATGAATGCATACATATCTTAGTGTCTGTGTTGGATGAACACTTTCAATTATTGCACAAGTGAGACAATTAGACTAGAATTTCAGCCTAGTATAATTATGTTGGAAATGCTCCAGATACACATGCCAAAATACCAGAGCAGCAATATGTAGAAATGTTTTGAAATCACAATGCGAGTGTAGTCCACCCAATATCTGCTGTACATTGATTTACAGCCAATTTTCCTTGCAGACCTTTCTGGGTAAGGTATGTTTGTCCATGCCTTCTTCAGCGAGAAATAAAATCCTTGTAACAGTGAGCAGTGGCATTGTTTATTATATTTATCCCCCTTAACTTTGTTCTGTGGGTAAGGGGAGGGGCTGGTACCCCTATAGTCCCTGCTCCTATCTCATTGTTGAGACTGGCAGGGGTTAAGGGGGCATTAATCCTCATAAAAGACCAGACAGTATTTTTTTTCTCAATAGCTGAGCTAACGACCTTTAATGTAAAACACACAAGCTGGAATTCTCAAAACAAAGTTGGAGGGGGAGGTTATACTAAAACATTACCAACAGATGTTTAGCAGTTCATAAATTGCAGTTTCATCTTGCTTCATGCTCCTGAAAAAAAAATGACAATCCTTTTAGTGCACTAAAAGTACTCCTGCCAGGGGGCAAGCTTCCCTGCATCCTCACAACTCTTTATGTACTACTCTGAGGTTGTTCAGTCAGGGCAAATGAAATGCAAATTAAGTGATTTTCCTACTTGTACAACATGCTGCTAAATCAGACTCCCACAAGCCAACATTGTGGACTTGGAGAGATTACAGGTAGATGTCAGGATCCTACTGTTACCTACCTATGAAGAGTCTGTTGGTACTGAGAGAAGAGAATTACCTGTTTGGATTAGCTGCAAATAAATGCAGTGCATTTCAGCTCACTATTAATGGATAAGATATAATTCATCAGCACATAGCCTGAGTGGAAATTCACCAGGTTTCATGGCTGGCCATCTTTCAACTGAACTAAATTACTGAGAGTGCTGTTTTGGAGCCTACCTGTAAATAAATGTATATATCTCAAAAACTGTAAAAGTTGCAAAAAAGTTAAACCACACAGTTATTCAGCACACACTACATTTCACTGTGGTGATACTAATGTCATCCAGACAAAATGGTGATTTTATATTGAAGTAATTAGATGTGTCCACCTTATTATAATACAAACAACTAATATCTGTCTAACCTTGACTTCCAGGATGGCTGCACACTGCTTAACAGCTTAACTTCAGCTCTTCCAATGTGAAAATAGAAACCGAGAAACAGTCTGTGGTACTGACAGCTTGAGTAAAGTATAGTTACTGGCCAGTAAATACACACTCTAGATGCCAGCAAAGAAAAAAAAAACTAAGAGAGCCTGAAAAAATTAACTAGAAAAGGTAAATAGAAGACTGTGACTGGGAAGAACCTTGCAGCTGTTGAGCAAAAAAAAGTTCAAGCTCCAGCTTTGGTTGCAAGACATGGCTTCCAGTAAGCCAGAGAAAAAATAAGTCAAATATACTTGGAGCTGACTGAAATAAACAAAACACTGAAGGAGTACATCAGCTCAAATAACAAAAGGCTAGAAAAATGGAAGAAGATTTAAACAGATATTCAGATTAACTGATAAAACTGCAAAAATCAGAGGTCAAAATGAAGAAAAGGCTGGCTTGACTGTAAGACTGCTCAAGAAGTAATGTTTAAAAAGATGGTAGAATTAGGGTCACTCTAACAGTAAAAAATTGTAGAATTAGAGAGCAGAGCACATGGGGGAAAATCTGACATTTTCTGGTGTACCAGAACAACTAGAAGGAACAGACTGTATTAAGTTTATGTACTTGCAAATAAGGAACTGGACTGGTATTCCACAGCAGGAATTGTTAATTGAAAGGTACACCATGTGTATGCTCCAAATATGGCCATGAGAAAGCAGCAAATACCTTTATTATTAAAGATGCAAACCCACTAGCAGAAAGAATTGATCCTGAGAAAACTGTAGCAAAACAGTAAAGTATTAAAAGTTGGAGACAGTATAGTGTTTGTTGAAAATGATTATTCATTGTACAGCAGGCAGAAGTGAAACAAGTTTATTCCAGTAATTGGAGAATGTCGCGAGGCAAGTGTGAGATTCAAGATGCTATATCCAGCCATCTTCAGAATATTTTTTTCTTGGGGGATCAAAGTTATTTTTGATGCAGAACAGGTTAAGGAGGAAATACAAAAGTTTGTCCAACAAAAAGTGAGCTATCAAGCAGAAGGGACGCTGATTTTCATTCTTATGATAATAAAGCACACGGGGATACTTTGCCAATGTAACTTTTTCCACTGTTCCAAAAGAAAATGCTTGAGAGAGAAAACCACAAGAGCTGATCAAATGATCATTGAGTACCTTTGAATTGAACTGGAATCTGGAGTTGGGAGGTGGAGATGAACAGGAAGAAGACCAGCAACACAGAAATTGGTGAATAAATATAGGATTGCAAAACACAAATCACATTTGTGAAATATTTCTGTAAAAGAATAAGTGGAAAGAGTTTACTTTTGTTGACTTTGTTAAACTTGTGGGGAACCGAAGAGCATTTGCCTCACTTCATCTCATTAATGTTTGAAAGAACATTGAGGAGGAGGAGAAGAATTAAAAACTGGAAGTAAATAATTTCTGTACCTATTTCTGTGTTGCATTTCACAGTTTAAATTGCAATTTTATAGTGAAGTATTTTTACTTCTTGAATGTGATTGTTACTAAAGTAAACAGATGAATATTTTTTCTTCTCTCTCTTTTTGGTATTAATAAATGAAGGCATTACAGTGCAAAAAAAGAAGCAGCACTAGACAAAAACGTGTAAGTTAGTATAGCAATAACCCATGCCTGGGTGTGGGTAATGCTGGATTTACCCATGGTTGGTGTGGTTTGGTTACGAGGGCAAAGCCCGAGTGGCCAAATAAAGACAACCATGGGTAAATCCAGCATTACCCACACCCAGAAGTGGGTTATTGCTATTATACAATGACAGTATTTAAAAAAAAATAATTACTTTTCTTAAATAATGGCATTGTATAATGCCTCCTTGCTGCCCTTCCGCAGCTGTCTGGTATTCTGCGGCAGTTCTGATGTACTGCGCATGCTTATGCATTACATATGAGCTGTGGGCGGAAGCAACGGAGAAAGCAAGATCTCCGTTGCTTTTTACAAACTGTCTCGCTATGCTAAAAGAGTTTAACATAGTGAGACAGCTTTAAAAAAGCAACGGAGATAGGAAGATCTCAGTTACTTTTTTTAAAGCTGTCTCGCTATGTTAAACTCATTTAACATAGCGAGACAGGGTGTAAAAAGCAACGGAGATCTTGCGTTCTCCGTTGCTGTAAAAAAAAAAAGAGTTATACTAATGGAAAAAGTCCAGGCGACCGGACCTTTTTCCATTACTATAACTCTGGTTTACAACGTGCATGCTGACCAATCAGTATGCACGTTTTGGAATATTAATGGGGGGTCGTTGTCTAATGGGCTGTAAACTTGGGTTATTCATGCGGGGGTGGGGTATAAAAATACACAGATCATAATATATGTACAGCTGATATGTTTACTCTTACATTTGCATAGGTGAATGTCTGGATTAAGACCCTTGGCTTAATCTAATAACATATTTTTAGTGGAAACAAGTAAATATGAAAACACCAAACTTATTAAAAAGTTTTCCTTTAGCAATAAATGTTTCAGCTTGTCCTTCAGAGTGCAGCAGAAGGCTATATTTTTCTATTTGTCTTATGTTTCCATGGAGGCAAGCTGAAAATAGGCAATAAAAGACAAAACACTGGTTTCTTCAAGGCTAAAAGTTAATGATTTCTCAAAGCATACACGTTATTTCCGTATCTGGGTGATAAAAAAAAGACAGACACTAATTAGTGTAAGTAGAAGCACAGGCAATAGCATGTCTTACCATGGATAACCTGAATTTCAGGTTAATTAGGGCCTGTGTTAGTACTGTCTATTTGGCAAAAATGTACCTGATAGGAGGGCTAAACTTAATCATTTGAAGATGTACATAGTTAACAGGTTATGGAGGTGTTCTAGGTGGGTTTTTTTTTGGGGGGGGGTTATTAAAACAAAAAAAAAAGTCTTGTAAAATGAGACATAGGTTCCAATGTTTATAAGGGAAAGTGTATAAAGGGTTAACCTGACAAACATTTTGTATCACAAAAGCTGGAAATCAACATTTAAAAAAGCTGTCATATAATAAATGGGAATAATGACTTCTTACCATAATGACAACACTTTCCATATTATCTTGAAATGTGAATGGTCTCACCGGTGTAGACCAAAAGGAAAGAATCCTTAATTATATTAAGAAATAGAGTACAAATATAAATGCAACTGGAGACATGTTTGGAAAGAACGGAGTATGTGAATTAGATAAAGGATTTTAGGATGGATATTCTGCAGCATATCAGGGACAAAGGAAAAAAGGAGAGCTTATATTAATTGCTAAAGGAGCTCCAGTAGTGATAGAAGAGAAAACCAAAAAACAATAATGGCAGATTGTGGTAGTAAGAGGCTACTAGCAAGGGAAGAAGATTACACTACCATGTATTTATATTCCACCTAAAACTGCTATTGTGGAGTTTAAAAATATTTGGGAGTAATAATCAGGTTTCAGCAGAGGAAATTACTTATAGGTGGGAACTGGAATTTGATTTGCAACAGTAAGAATGTATCTGGGGGGCCTGTAAGGGAACTATATCAAAATAGGGTAGATTTCTGAGGAAAGTTATCAAAATATTTGCTATGAAAGATGTGAATTCAGTAGTTGGAATTCTGAGAGAATCTGCATTTTATTTCCCAAGGTACAACAACTGGACTAGACTAGACAAAAATTATTTCACAGGGACATGTCCATTTAATTGAGAACTTTGACACAGATCCAATAATTATTTCAGATCATACATCAATAATTACTAAAATAAAAAATGTAGGGCAATGAAAAGGGGAAACACTGGCATCTCCTCTCCTACTTGTTAAAAAGTGAATTTAAGGAATGGTAGTAAAACTTATCTAGGAGATATTAGGGAATATAGAAGGTACTCTACGTTATAGCTAATGAGTGGGATAAAATGAAAATGGAGTTTAAAATTAGGTTAGAAATAAAAGAAAAAAAGATCTGGTTGAAAAGTAATAAAAATTATTTAAAGGGGCTGACAAAGGTTACAAGAGCATGAACAGGCACAACTGCAGAGTGCTAAAGAGAAGATAAGGAAGTACCTGGATAATGTGCATGCGTTTAGAAAGATTGTTTAGCGACTGTTTTTTTGATAACTCCAGAGCGCAACAACAAAAACCTTTGGCACAACAACTTAGGCAACAGACAATAGAAGGAGTTGTTGCCAAACTTAGGGAGCCTGTACCAAGAAAAAATAACCAGAGATCCTGTAGAGGTATTGGAGATTTCAGAAGTTTATGAAAATTTGTATAAAAGAGAAGTGGGGAATTTAAGAACAAGCATAAATGGAAATATTTATGGAAGACTTGAATATGCCAAGCTTAGAGGTAGATGCAGCTCAACAGCCAACAGTTAACGATGGCAAGAGATGAGATAAAAGTTATGATGTATAACCAGCCTGCAGAAAGGTCTCCAGGAATAGATGGTATTCTGGTGGGAGTTTGGAATTTAGAATGGAAGAAAGTGATGAGGATCTGGAAGGTTTTTTAAAAAGTATTTTAAGAGGGAGCACTAACACCCTGGAAAACATTTGTGATGGCTGTAATACCCAAAGACAGCAAAGAACCATCTCATCCAGCTTCATATAGGCCTGTTTCAATTTTAAGCCATAATTGTAAGGTTTTTGTCTCTAATGGCTGAAAGAATGGCAAAGGTGATGCCATAATTGATCTAGAAAATGTGATTTTGTGGAGGTGAGGCAAACATTTGACATCAACAGAACAATAAGAGGGACGTAAAATGTAAGAAAATACCACTGTTATTGCTGGGTCTTGATGCAGAAAAAGCATTTGACAGAGTAAGCTGGGATTTTGTGAGAAGAGCAATGGGGTAGTAGTTGCATTTCCTGATACATTAATAAGGTTAATCAGAAGGACATATGAGGGATTGGAGACAAAAATCGAAATGGGAGGGTTCTTTTATATGTTGTGCCTGAACAGAGAAACCTGGCAGAGGTGTCCTCTTTCCCCTTTGTTATTTGAGTTATGTTTAAAACCATTGGCAAACAAATAAAGGATATAGAAATTCATATGTACCTGAAGGAAGCAGAAAAAGGACAGCTCAGTGTTGTGGAACATTCTGAGACTTTTTTTTTTTTTTTTTTTTTTTTTTTTTTTTTCGGGATATAAAATTAATGAAGATAAAACAAAAGTTGTAGCTATTTACTAGGTACCCACACATGAACTGATTCAGCAATACCCATATTTATGAGGGCAAGATAAAATGAAGTATTTAGGAGTATGGATTAAAAAGGATTCTATTGTGGCAGCTAAGGATATGTGGGAAGAGACTAAAAAGATAATACAAAAACTGAGAAACTGGAAGCTGTTTCCTATGGATATGGATAGCAAGATACAAGCAGTAAAATGTTTTTTTTTTTTTTTTGTTTTTTTTTTTTTTTTTGTTTTGTTTTTTTGTCCCTTTAGATTAATGCATAGGTTAGGCATATTTTTATCAACCAGAGAAGAACTTGTGGATAAGAATCAATAGTGCTGAAGGATTTTATTTGGGAGATGAAGAGGGCAAGAGTCAGGTGGGATTGATCCTCCCAATAGAACAAAGAGGTTTAGGATTACCTGATTTGAAGGGATATTTTAGAGCCAGAGAGTTAAGGCTCTTACATAACACAAGCAGAAAGCTACAATTGAGAGTGGAAAGGGATGATGATGAAGCTGGGGGGGTAATTTGAGAAATAGAGAGAATGGGATTTTGGATGTAGATCCTTAAGGAGAATAACAGCCATACAGAATACTGTATTCATAAAGTAACCAAAAGTCCAACACTGGAATGGAGAAGGGAGATTCTGCCAATAGGGATGACTGCAGTTAGGGTTACAGAGAGTAGACAAGAGGGGACTAGAATTTACTGGAGGAAGCTGGCAACAGAACCAAGGTATTGGGAACAAATAGAGAAGGAAAGATAATAGAATGGGAAGATGCCAAGAAGACATTAGGTTGTAGGCTAGTGATTGGCTTCACTATTAGAGACTGATAGAGTACAAAGAGAAAGGAATAGATGAATCCTAAATGAAAGACCCACACTGGTTGAGTGATTGAGTTTTTAGTTGAATCTACAACAGAAGCTGCTGTTAAAGGTATTGTTAATAAGGCGCATAAAATATTGCACAAGAACTATAGGAATCAATCAGAAGAGGTAAGAAAAAAATGGGAAGAGAGATTAGGTATGCATTTCCCCTCAAAAAGAAAGCAATGGGAGGAAATATGTATGGCTCTGAAATATGTAACAAAATCTAGAATATTTAAGATTTTTACCTGAAAATATTCACATAGATATTTTTATACTCCAAGAAGATTCTAAAGAATTTTTCCTCAGGTAGATGGTAAATGTTGGAGGTGTAATGGGAAGAAAAAGGTACCTTGGAGCATTAGTTCTCAGAGTATGAGCTGGTAGACTTAAAACATTCCCTACAGAGTACTATGTCAGGAATACTGGGCACACAAATGAGTGTAGTTAAGAAGAGCTGGCAGGAACTAGAACAATTTATTTACTGATGTTTTGATTATATGATATATAACAACATATATGATGTATACTGTTTGTAAATGTCAGCTTGTTAATATGACTTGATTACTTTTATATAAATGTAAGTGTGCCTGTGTCACAAGTGATAGTTCAATAAAGGTGCTTGAATTAAAAAAAAAAAAAAATCTGTCTAACCTTAGTAGACAGAGCAGTGGTGTAGTGGTTAGCGGTGTTGCCGCACAGCAAGAGGTTCTCTGGTTCGATTCTTGGCTGAGGTGCCTTATGTGTGGAGTCTGCATGTCCTCCCTGTGTTCGTGTGGGTTTCCTTCCACATTCTAAAGACATGCAGTAAGTGAACTGGACACACTAAACTGGCCCTAGGTGTGTGTGTGTGGTGCACTCTCTGAGGAAGGTTGGGCTTTGGGTTTGCAACTCGATCCCGTAAAACCTGTACCTGCTACAGAAACAACAAGTGTTCAAGGGCGCTTGTTTCCCGATGTGCTGAATGCATGGGAGCTAATCCAGGAGGGACCTTAGTAGATGGACTTCTAACTTGTAAGTGTGACTTTTGTTCATGTAGATGTGATCTTTAGTTTGCTGCAAAGCAGTTTCATAAATGTCTTTGATACATTTGCATAATTATGATTTCTATGCATGGGGACATATACAGTAGTTCCCAACATCTTGGCTCAAAAATCAGAGACAAAGCCAAAGAATGAGACACACAGAATATTTTGTTCTTGTAAAGTTGCTAAAATAGCGAGGTTTGTATTGCCATATGTTACCTGAGGGATGTGAAGTCTGAAATGGTGTTCATTAGTTACGGAGTACAATTCTTAACCATTTGCCAAAAAAGCAAATGCTATGAGGTACAGACCAAACATTTGAGGCAAAAACAAAGGCATTTTGAGAAATCCGGGACATTTGAGAGGTATCACATGCCAAAACAAAGAAGCACACCATGCACATCATAGCTCTTAACACTTTTGTGACTGTTCAAAATTTCGGTAGGACAACCAGATAAGTAAATGGGTAACAATAATGTTAAATTTGTAGACTTTAAATAACACTTTTTTTTTTTTGTCTATTGGAGCTGTTCTTTGCTTTACACATGCAAAACCAGGACACCTAGGGACCCTGCTTTGTATGTGTAGAGTAAGCATAATTAATTTTTTGCATCTTGTAGGGAGTGCATGGATATGCTGTACGTACTGTACTGGGGGAGGCTTAGCATTGTAGGTACTGTATGTCAAATGATTTAATCATCAGTTCAGAGATGTAGACATTCTTTAACTGTTTAAGATGTGGTTAAACAACTTCCAAATGAGAACTGCCTGCACATGTACAGAGCCATCTCACATTACCTAACCCTCTTCCATTCTTGGCTGTCACTGTCTTAGTCATTTTCTTTCATTCTTTCCTGTGTACTGACTTGCCATTACTACATTTTTTGTGTAGAATGGTATAGCCATTGTTTGGCCCTTAATTATGTAACTTTGCAATAGAGACAGAGAGAAATAGTTCCTTTGTCTACAATCCACCTGCACCTCCTTATAAACACACACACACACACACAGCACTTGTATTTATGTTCGTCAGATCACTCTTGCAGTCGTGCTAACAATAGGGAGCCATCCTGTCAAGGATATTGTATGCCTGGCCAGTTTACAAAAGTTTAGGCACCTTTCTGTTATGCTATATTTCTGGCACAACTTTGGTATTAGACTACACACTGGTACATAAGGAGTGCATTACAGGTATGAAAATTTTCAGATCATTCTTGCCACCAAGCCATGAAGGAAAACTACATCTGTTATTGCGGCCTGTCAGCTGTATGGTCTGTGGCAATTCAGTTTGTTGTGGGCAGATAAGTACCCTTTTTACTGCTTTTTGTTGAAAAACATTTGTATTTCATGTCATCTAGAAGAACATGCGACTACATTTGGCAGATTCCATATAAAGACAGCCATTCAGAATGTCTTTTTTTTTTTCTTGTTTAGATCCTTAACATATTTACAGAATTTACTGCTAGTGAAATTTTTGCTCCAAAAACTGTCAGAAGCTGTTTAGCTTTTCTGAAGTTGTATATCAAAAACAAAACGCTTGCATGAGGAAAGATTGCCTCCAAATCATCACTTTTGGACATTCCTCAACAACAGTGTAAGAAAGCTAAAAAAAAAAAAAAATGCCATTTTCTTTCATCCAATTGAAGTCTGATATTTCTCTTGAGGTATATGATGAGCCCACAGACTGCCTGGGTCCTTCTCTTGCTTCCGCAGTCAAGACCCCTCTAGAGACCAGAAAGATGCAGGATATTGGCAATTCCCTTCAGCACAACCAGAATGACAGTAAGGCTGCAGAGGGAGAACCTCGACTAATTGTCTGAGGGAAAGAGTGGAATGCCACTGATTTTTGTCTGAGAGGACCTACCAGGTACCCTTATGAAGGTAGATTAGGGGTTTACTTCTCCTTAAATTATATCTTTTATGACTCTTAAAGAGAAACCTGAGGGCAGAGTATATTTCCCCATCCACTACTATTCCTAGGGATTCTCAGCAGGAGTGGTACAATTTTTCACAGGGGCTTTTTAAAGTCTTAATGTTCCTGCAGTTTTTCATCTCTTCTGCTTCTCCATTCTGAGAACATTCCTGCTGGAATCCAAATGGCAGTGGGGGGGGGTCCCTTCCTCTCTTTCTGGGGATTACTCCTCATCCTGTAAACCAAACTTTCTTCTTTCCTCCACTTCTAGAGCTAATTTTGTGTGTCATAATACTTTTGCCTTCAGGTCTAAGAAGCAAAGGTTTATGTTCCAGAATCTTATGGTGCCAAAGAAAGAAGGAACATGGAGAATAGACCTGGACCTTCCTTTGCTACCTCTGTCACCATCCTCAGATTCATAGTAATGTTAGATTTAAAAGATGATTGTCTAGCTCCAAATTGTATGTTTTGCTTAAGATTTTGAGTGGCTGTCTTACCCTTTGGGCAAACCTTTGTACCAGGGATATTTACAAAATATATCTGGCGTAAGTAATCCTTACTGCAAACTGATATCTGCAGACTTTTTAAATGTTAGGATTCTTTAATATGAATCAAGGAGCTCCTTTTAAAAGTGGGTTTCAGATGAAGTTTCTGAAATTGTCTGTCTTGTTTTCCTTACCCAATATTAATTTTGGGGGAAGTCTTTGAATATATTCCTGGAAAGAGAGTGTTTATAAACTAGATTTTGTAGTTAGTGCCATACTGAGAATCAGGACCTTTTAAGGCCCTGGTTGTTTCTGATTCTACATAATTTGTGAGAGTTATTGTCCTCTGGACATCTTACTTGTCTTTCCAAGTTTTGTCTTTCACGCCTCCGAGCCCACCCCCTTCTGTTTTCAACTCTAGCAGTTTTTAAAATGGGGTTTACTTTTCTTCCAGCCTAGATCTTAGTTTTCTTTTTTAATACAAATTTAATATTTGTTCCATTTGAACCAGGTCATCAGGCTTTTTGAAGTTCTTACTTGGAAAACTGTTTTGCTTTGACTTCTGCAAGAAGAGTATCTGAGTACAAAATCCTATGGTGAATCAATCCTATCTTATTTTTTCACAGGCATGTGGTTTCTTAGGCAGGTTCATAAGTAGGTACTAGGTTATTGTCCCTAGGGCCTGTATAAGCCTAGCCAAAAAGGTACCCTGGTTTTTGCCACCCAGGAAAATTATTTTCCTGTGACACTGTCTAGCGAAGCCACAGAAGTGATCCCCAGGGTGAATTTCCTATTTCCCATCCAGTCATCAAGATTTTTCTTGAGTGCTAATAAGGAGCTTTGTTTGATATAGATAGGTAGTTTGCCCCAGAGTATGGGAAGTCTCTGGGACAGGAATCTATCCCTCCAGCATGTTCTTTTTATTGTGGTGATAAGGTTTAGGTCCCTAGTGCATGTAGCTCGGAGGGATTGGGATTTCTTTAAGTGGAGCATGTCCAACAGCTCTGAGTTTGACATAGCTTTGTGTGTTAGGCAGAGATCGCCTCTGAGTAGGCGATATGTGATGGAGTAAAGCTGGAGATTTTTGAGACGGTTTGCATAGGGCATCTGTTTGAGGCCGTTAATCCTCTTTGTGAGGTATTTGTGGCATTTCCAGCTGTTGTAAATGTCTTGAGGTACATACCAAAAGGGGCATTGTACTCTATAATGGGTCTAATGAGTGACAAGTAGATGGAAACAATGACCTCTTTTTTCCTGGGTGAGAAACCTTTTGTGATGAGGTGTGCCACGTAGAAGGATTTCCTGACTACTGTGGCGATGTCCACCTGTGTCCCAAGGTCTCTTATCACACTTTCGGTGTTAAGTTTACTACTGCCTATGTGGTAGTGAATAGGTACAGAGTTTTTACCCAAAGGGATGGCAATGCACTTTTTGGCATCGAACTTGAGGCCATGGCTTTGACACCAGGCATCTGTCTCAGTAAGGCCCTTTTGTAGGATGTCCACATCGTTAGGAGTTTCGATTATGGCTCCTAGTTTGCAGTAATCTGCAAACTTCGTTAGTCAAAGACGACCTGTGTTAGCCTGTACTTCAGAGAAGTAGATACCAAACAGGCGAGGACCAAGGACTGAACCTTGTAGTACTCCACTTGTCACTGGTCTGAAGGCGGATTTGGAGTCTGCTACTTTCACAGTGTGTGTTCTGTCAGTGAGCCAGTTGGCAACCCATCTTGTGACATAGGGATTTATAACTAGTTTAGTGAGTTTATAAGTCCAGAGTGGGGGATGGTGTCGAAAGCCTTGGCGAGATGTAGTTAGGCTGTGTGAACCACCTTACCCTTGTCTACGGCTTTGCTGACTTTTTCAAAGAAATCTATCAGGTTTAGGAGACATGATCTGCGTTTTACAAATCCGAACTGGGTGGGGTCCAGAGTTTGGAGATTACCAATGTCTTTGTTTATAAGTTCCATGATAATATGTTCCACAGCCTTGCAGACCATGCTCATCAGGCTAATGGGGTGGTAGTTCCCAGGGTCCGTGGTGGATCCCCCTTTGCGGATTGGGATAACCGTTGCTGTGCGCCATTCAGTGGGCACAACGCCTGTATTGAGGCTATGATTGAACATGGTACTTAGGTGGGGTGCCAGTTCGTTCTGTAGTCTGTGTAGAACGCAGCCTGGGATGTTGTCGGGTCCCATGGATGCTGTGTTCTTGGCTTTGGAGAGAGTGTTTTTTACCTGTGCAGCTGTAATTGCAGTAACTTTGCATTCTTCCGGTATAGAGATGGGCTCTTTAGGGGGTGAAAGGGGGGTAAAGTTAGCACTGAATCCGTCTGCCAGGATGTTGGCAATATCAGTTGGTTCTGTATATTTAGTGCCATTGTGCTGTAACTCAGAGCGGATCTGCGTGTTGCCATTGAGATTCTTGACATAGCTATAGAATGCTTTGTGGTTGTCTTTAGAATCAGTGGCGATTTTGTTTTCTTAACTAGCTTTAGTGGATTTTATGAGGGATCTCTGCTTCTTACTGAGGCTGACCAGGGAGTTCCTCCAATCATGGGATTTTACTCTTTTTTGCAACAGTTTTTTTTTCTGTTGTAGAGTTTGTTTATGGCAGGGGACCACCAGATTGGCTTCATTTTTATGGAGGATAGCATCTTGGTTCTGTTAGGGATAGCAGGATCCATGCACTCGTGTAAGTGCAATTGTGTAGGATTCAACAGTCGTACCTCTATTGTCCGTCTGCATGGATGTCGTGAAGTTTGCCACTTCTGTCTTAAGAAGCGTGAAGTTGGTTTTGGAGAAATTCTTTACTGTAGTTTCCCTAACTGGGGGCGGGATGTGGATGTCTAGGGTGATTAGTTTGTGGTCGGATCTGACCAACGAGGAATTGACCTTTGGTGTGGAACACCGGTCAACCATGTTGGTAATGACCAGGTCTAGGATATTGCTGCCCCTGGTGGGGATGTGGATAAGTTGATCCAAGGCGTTGGAATTTATGAATTCCAGAAAACGTTGAGCAAAAGATTTGGTACATGAGTAGTTTTCCCAGTTAATGGTGGGGTAGTTAAAATCGCCCATTATTAGGGTGTTGGGTTGTACCCTAATATTTTCCAGTGCATCAAGAAATGAGGAGTGGGAATCCTGGGACATGGTGGGGGATCTGTAGCAAGCTAGAATTTGGATTGCGGTCTTGCCCAGAGTTAGTTGCACTTGGATAATCTCGAATACATTATGCTGAGCAACAAGCCTGTAAGTGTGGATATCCTTAATGAATATGGACGCACCTCTGCCTTTAGTGTTTCGGTCCAGGTTAGGTGGCCGAAAGGTGTGGTATGAATTATAGCCTGGTAATGCAGGCGTGCTCTCTGGAGCCTTGAACCAGGTCTCTGACACTGCACAGATGTCTATGTTCTCCATTTTAAGGAGTGCCTCGAGTGAGTGCATTTTGAGGTTTAGACTTCTAGCATTAAGTAGCATTACCCTCAGATTTTGCTTGCTTGTACCTGTTACGGTGGTGAATTTGTCATTTGAACCTTGCCTAAAAAAGGCACTATAGGGGTGGCAAGAGCCTTAGCCAGTATCCAGAATCTTGAGAACAAATCCTTTTTGTAATTCAGTCTATTAGTCTTCCTCTATTTTGTCCAAAACCTAATAAGGGAAAAAGAATTCTACTTACTCTGGATGTCCACAGGCAGCTCCGATACTACTTGGACATATTAAAATACTTCAGTAGGCCAATTAGTTAATCCTTCTTAACGTAAAATAAAAGGCACCAGTGTCAAAGCAGACAATTCTTAATGGTTGTCCTATGCTATTTTTTCTGCTATTCTTACCATAACAAGTCATTTTCCAGGCTTGGTTAGGTTGTATTTTGCCAGGACCTTGGCTTTTTCTGTGGCTTTTTCGAAAGGGATAGACTCTAGAAGTTTTCTAGAGACAGATATATTATTGTAAGTGTTTGGCTAAGTGCTATAAACTGGATTTCTTTTCTAGGTCCAGAACTAGCTTTTCTAGGACCATTTCCCAGAGGCTCATGGATTCTTAAATATCTTCCTCCTCCCTATTTTCTAAGCTCCGATACTCTGCCCTAATAGCTTAGGATACTGCAACAGTGATCCAGTGTTAGATGTATTACACCTGTGTAAGTGGAACTTGCTATAATACTTGATGCCCTAATTGATCACTGTTGCAGCAGCTGTCCCGTCCTAACACCCCCTTCTAGTGCCTTTGCTAGGATGTAGATGTATATATTCCTTGTGTATTTTTCCATGTTTATTATATGTTCCTAGTATTTACCTTTCCAGCCTCTAGCCTCCCCTTCTCAAGGCAAGAAAGCTCTGAAGCCTTTTGGCTTTTTATCAGTCTTTTACATCAAGCTCTGCTGGAGTTTCTAGCAGTTAGATCACATAGAAGTCACCCATAAGCATTGAAAGGATGGCCACTTGGTCATATCCTTGGCAGGATGTAATCCAAATAGCTTAGGCTCTTGCAGCAGTGATCAGTTTAGAACATATACGGTTATGGTATATTCCACTTGCACAACTGTACTTTACCTCCCATCAAAGATAAATCTAATGACAGATTATCTGACCAGATCCAGGGCAGGTCTTCCTTTAAATTGTCCATCAGTGGGGAACTCCCCAGATAGATCTGTTTGCCTCCACTGAACAGATTGCACATGCTGTTCTGCTCCAGAACTCCGTGCAGTGAAGCATGGAGAGAAGAAGCTTTTTCAAGCTCATGGAAACGGAAGTTCCTGCATGCCTTTCCTTCCTTTCCACTCATTCCAAAGAAAATCCAAAAATGCTGCTGCTGTGATTTCTTTTTGCCCCGTATAGCATTGGTTCTCCCTTTATTATCCAGCCAAGATCAGTCACTGCAAGATATCCAACAGGTTGGATTTGCTTACACAGCAAAAGGGCTCGCTCTCATACTAGTCTAAAAAAATAGTGAATTTCACTGTCTGGATGATAGTCTTCGAATTCCTTTCATAGGTGTGTACTAGGCTACCGGCCCTGGAACCTATGTAAGCCTAGCCCAAAAAGATTCCCTGGCATCTTGCTGCCTGATGTTAGTTCCCAGTCCCCCTGTAAAGCAAGGCCACTGAAGTGATCCCCGGGGTGAATTTTCTATTGCCCATCCACTCGTCAAGATTTCTCTTGGAGGGCTAGTGAGGTGCTCTGCTTGACGTGAACAGGAAGTCTGTTCCAGAGCATGGGTAGTCTCTTGGTTAGGAACCTGTCCCTCCAGCATGTTCTGTTTATTGTGGTAATGAGGTTGAGGTCTCTGGAGCGTGTGGGACGGAGGGATTGGGATTTCCTCAGATGTAGCATATCTAACAGCTCTGGGTCAGACATGGCTTTATAGGGTCATAGGTAGGTAGGGCGGCCGTGGTGGTGCAGCGGTTAGCGTTGCCGCCTCACAGCAAGAGGTTCTCCAGTTCGATCCTCGGCTGGGGTGCCTTCTGTGTGGAGTCTGCATGTCCTCCCTGTGGTCTCGTGGGTTTCCTCCCACATCCCAAAGACATGCTGTAGGTGGATTGGACATTCTAAATTGGCCCTAGGTGTGAGTGTGTGCCTTCTGTGGAAGGTTGGGCGCCGGGCTGGCAACTCGACACTGTAAAACTCCACTGCCAATCATGCGTGGACAGCTGATCGACTGTGGCGACCCCTAACCGGGAAAAGCCGAAAGAAGAAGGTAGGTACTAGGCTATCTGCCCAAGGGCATTTATAAGCCTAGCCAGAGTGTCTGCTTTCGCCACCCCGTTGATTAATTAACTGATCCTCTGTCAAGCAGAGCCAATGAAGTGATCCCAGGTCTGTATTTTCTGTTACCCATCCACTCGTCAAGGTTTCTCTTGAAGAGTGTTAGTGAGGGGCTCTGCCTAATGTAGTTTGGAATTTCCAAAGCATGAGGAGTCTGTGACAGGAATCTATCCCTCCAGCATGTTCTGTTTATTGTTGTGGTGAGGTTTAGCTCACTAGAGCACATGGCTCGCAGTGACTTGGATTTCTTTAGTTGGAGCATGTCCATCAATTCTGAGTTGGGCATGGCTTTGTAAGTATGGCAGAGATCACCTCTGAGTTAGCGATATGCCACTGAGTACAGCCGGAGTGTTTTCAGTCTGGCTGCATAGGACATATGTTTGAGGCCAGTAATCCTCTTGGTGAGGTACTTTTGTCGTCTTTCCAGCTGTTGGAAGTGTCTTGTGAGGTACATCCCAAATGGGGCATTGTACTCTATGATGGGTCTGATGAGTGACTAGTAGAGGGGCACTATAACCCTTTTATTTCTAGATGCGAACCCTTTAGTAATTAGATGGGCCACATAGAAGGATTTCCTAACTACTTTGGCAATATGATTGTCAAAGGAGAGATTACTATCTACCTGGGTCCCCAAATCTCTTATTTCCCCTTTTGTATTAAGGGGGCTGCCACCTATGTGGTAATGCGTGGGTGTTTTGTTTTTCCCAAACGGGATGACTATGCATTTTTTGGCATTTAGCTTGAGGCCATGACTTTGACACCAGGTCAAGCAGAGATCGACTCTAAGTAGTTGATATGAGACAGAGTATAGCTGGAGCGAGTCTCTCCGTATAGGGCATGTTTAAGGCCCAGGATCCTCTGTGAGGTATTTTTGTGGCCTTTCCAGTTGTAGGTATCTAGTGAGGTACATGCCAAATGGGGCATTGTATTCTTTAATAGGTCGGATGAGGGATGAGTAGAGAAGGACTATGACCTCTTTGTTCCTAGATGAAAAAACCTTTGCAATGAGATGTGCCACATAGAATGACTTTCTGGCCACAGTAGCAATGTGGTTGCCAAAGGAAAGGTTGCTGTCAACCTGCGTCCCTAGATCTCTTATCACACCTTTGTTGTTTAGTGGATTACCGCCAGTGTGGTAGTTCATGGGCACTGAGTTTTTCCCAAAGGGAAGGACAATGCATTTTATGGCATTGAGCTTAAGGCCATGGTTCTGGTACCAGTCATTAGTCACAGTGGGGCCTTTTTAAAGAATGTCTACATCAGTTGGGGAGTCAACAACTGCTTCCAGTTTGCAGTCATCTGCGAACTTGGTCAGTCAGAGTCCCTTTACATTGGCTTGAACTTCAGAGAAGCAGATACCAAACAGGAGAGGACCCAGGACCGATCCTTGTGGGACTCAACTTGTAACTGGTCGGTAGTCGGATTTGGAATCTGCTACTTTCACAGTGTGGGTTCTATCAGTGAGCCAGTTTACAACCCACCTTGTGACATAAGGGTTTATGCCTAGTTTAGTGAGTCTCTCTATGATTCCCGAGTTGAGTTGAGAGATGGTGTCGAAGGCCTTGGCAAGATTGAGGTAGGCTGTGTGAACTACCTTGCCTTCATCCACAGCTCTGGTGACAGACTCAAAGTCTATCAGGTTGAGCAGGCACGATATACCTTTCAAAAATCCAAACTGCGTGGGGTCCAGAGTTTGGAGGTTCCCTATGTCCCTATTTATAAGGTCCATGATGATGTGCTGCACAGCTTTACATATCAGACTAGTCAGGCTAATGGGGCAGTAATTCCCAGGGTCTGTAGTCGCTCCCCCCTTTGTGGAGTGGGATGACCATAGTGGTGCGCCATTCGGTAGGAACAAAGCCTGAAGTGAGGCTGTGATTGAACAGGGCACTCAAGTGTGGTGCCATTTCAGATTTTTTCATGCACCTTTACTTTGAGGAAGTGCTACAAGTAATGAAGGGTGCAAGGAAACCTGCTACACGTAAACCTTACATTTCCAGCTAGAAAATGTATTCTGTCTGATGTCACAACACAGGACAGGGCCCTTCAAATGGATATCCATATTATCCTCAAATATTAGTATGAGCTGCTTAACTCATTGCTAGTATATACTTCTGTTAAGTGGTGTCTGCCATCCCTTTTTGCTTGATTGCCTCTGGATCCCCCTTTTCTTCGTTATGAAGTTGGACAATTCCTAAAAGGCATCATTCATAACAGGCTTCCAGGAAAATTCATCCCTCCTCCTTTTGAATCTGAACCATGTCCTGAAAAGCTACCCATTCCACCCTATGAGCCATCGTCTTCCACATCTTTAATGTTCTTTTGTTTTTCCAAACATCTTTATTAAATTATCACTTGTGACATAGGCAAATTTGCATTCATATTAAAAGTAATCATACTATAATTAACAAAACAAACATTTTATTTCACATATATTGCTGTATATCATATAACCTAAGCAACATTACATAAATTATTCAATTCCTGCCTTTTTTAAATAAAAAACATCTTTATTAAACCATCACTTACTATATAGGCAATCATATATTTATACAAATGAAAATAAACCCCACTGACACAATCCTAGTTGCAAGCATTTTACATCACAAACCATACTGACACACACAGTTGCAAATATTATACATCACTTATCTGCTCAATCTTTTTCAGTCAAACATTACATAGCTCATTTAAGTCCTGTTGCCGTTTAAACCTCATTCCACCCTTGTATGTGTTGTTGCCACCCTTTCCATTTTTTGTGTCGTTTGCTCCTACCCATTCTAAAGATCTCAGTTCCAGTTGTTTCATCTCTGTTACTATATTCACTACTTATAGTATAGTTGGTTTAGATTTTCATTTTCTAGTAATTGCTTTTTTGGCTGCCACCATTATTAGACACAGCAAGACCTTACCCTGCCTAGGGAATTCCAATTCTGTATCATAGCTCAGAAAAATCATCTCCCTCATCAGACCAATCTGTCCTCTATGCAGACAATTCCAGGCAAAAATCTTAAATCTTCTAGATTTTTTTTGCATTTTTGGGAGACATACATACATCCTCCCATTGTTTCTTTGTGAATTGTTTATCCAGTCTCTCTTCCCAATTCTTTTTAACCTCCTCTGATTGATTCTTATAGTTATCATGCAATATTTTATATGCTTTACTAATTATTCCTTTTTTAATGGTAGCTTCTGATGTTCATCGTGTTTCACTGCTGCAGTCATAACACTTGGGTTATCATGCCGTCAGGCCCAAAACTGACGACGAAGCCTCTTCTATGCTAGTCGCCTGTTCACTGGTTCTCAGTGAGGCGCTTTCGCAGCCCCTGACACCTGCTACCTCAGAGCCGCAGGCTGCAACCGACTCCCACGTGGAGTTGCCTAGGCCTCTGGATACTCAAAGTGTTGGGCCTATGGAGACTAACCCTTCAGATGAGTCCGGAGCCACTGAGCAGGCTTCGGCTTCTGAGGGTGTTTTCAGACCTACACAACTTACCATTGCATCTACAGCCAAGTCTAAAGCAACATTAAAGACAAAGAAGCAAGTACAGCATTCACCTGGACAGGCCTCCATGCCTAAAAAACAGATGCTCAAAATGGCTGAAGACTTAATTACTCTGATCAGGGATACCCATCCCCCTCCTGATAAAAGGCCTAGGCAGGATACAGACTGATTCCTCTGACCAGATTTCTATATATTCTGACTCCTCTTCAGACCAGGGATATTCCTTACCCCCCTATGAGGACTCTGATGCTTATGAATCTATTCCTTCAGCCTCTCCTCCTGAGGATTACTCTTTTAGGGAAACTTTACACACCATGAGGGACCATTTCCACTGGGAGGGCCAGGATTACTCAGAGTCCAAGAAAAGGCTCAGAGATTTTCTTTTATTGCCTCAGCACAGGCCCCTTGCTATTCCGCCAGTGTTGGATATTGTGGACAATGTGTTCTCTGAATCCAGTTTAAATCCAGTTTCTTTACCCCCTGCTCCAGTCAAGCCAGACAGGTACTACAGAGTCCCTGACTCTCACAAATTTCTTTATAAAAACCCTGCTGCAGACCCAGAAACTATTTCCCAGGGTCCCAAAGGGGTAAAAGCCTCCACAGCTAAAAATTCAGTTCCCTCGGACAGGGATTCCAGAGCATTAGACAGATGGGGGAAGAACATTTACACCTTTGCAACTTTAGCAGTGAGGGCTTTAAACTGCCAGTTTCACATGCTTAAATATCAACAATATTTACTGTATCGGTTAAAACAGAAAATGAGTACTAGTGCAGAACAACCTGATTTTAAGGAAATGCAGGATTTATTGCATGCAGCTTTACAAAGTGGTTTTGATTCATTAGAAGCTTCTTGTAGAGCAGCAGTTACAGGATCTGTGATTCGAATGCATGCTTGGCTAAAGGAACAAACCTTACCAGATCATGTTAAGGCAAAATTATTAGATGCTCCTTTACAGCAAGATATTTTATTTGGTGTTAAAGCAGAGGAGGTATTAAAGAAAATGGAGGATAAGGCAAAATCAATGCAAACAGTAAAGGATTTCTTACAGGTACAGCCACCAAGATTTAGCAGAAATTGGCCTACTAAAAATTGGTCCTTTCCAGTGTCAGACAGGCCACAGAGGCAGATACAGACGCCCAAGAGGCAGATCTCAGCCCCAAGGATCTTACAGACCACGACAGTGGCGTTCTTCAACACCAAAAGGAGGTGAGGACAAGTCACAACCTCCCAGGAAACAAATCTCAATGACTTTTCCCTTCCAATGCCAAACTCTACCCTTTTGGCAGCTCCCTTAGGGGGGAAACTAGCACTTTTTTCACAAAACTGGCAAACAATCACCCAGGACAAATGGGTGCTGAATATTGTGTCTCAAGGTTACAGGTTCCACTTTCACACTTTACCAAGGCTAAAAGGAATGCCAGACCTGCCACAAAATCAATGGGCAGAGGCACAAAAACAAATTACAGCCCTCATGGACATGAGAGTTATTCAGAAAGTACCACAGCAGGAACAAGGACAAGGTTTTTACTCAAGACTCTTCCTGGTCCCCAGAAAGGACAAAGCCTGGCGACCCATTCTAGATCTTTCCACTCTAAATACTTACCTGGATGTTCCGAAATTCAAAATGTTGACACTACAACAGCTTCTTCCCATGTTGGGCAAGAAAGCTTGACTTGTTACTTTGGACCTCAGAGGCATACCTGCATGTCCCTATCAGACAAAATTGCAGAAGATACCTCAGATTCATAGCTGGTTCAATGCACTACCAATTCTCTGCACTGCCCTTTGACTTATCTACTCCGCCCAGGGTCTTCACAAAGTGTCTGGCACCAGTAATTGCATTTTGCAGACAAAAAGGAATTCAAATATAGCCATACCTGGACGACTGCCTGATACAAGCAGAGAGCAAGGACATTCTTCTAAAGCATCTGGCGTTTGTAAAAAAGTTATTAATTTGCCTAGGGTACACAGTAAACGAAAAGAAATCAGAACTAGTGCCCCTCACAAGAGATAATATTCCTGGGTGCTAGCTTAAATACAACGGCCCAGATGGCTTATCTCACGCCAGACAAACAACGACAACTGACTCAGTATTTTCAATTGATGGCAAAGTCCCAACTCTCTGCAAGAAAAATTCTGCAGGCCTTGGGATTCATGGCATCCTGCACACTTCTAATTCCATATGCCAGACTGCATATGAGGAAATTACAATGGTACCTAAAAAGTGTTTGGACTCAACACACTCACAGCTTGGAAACGGTAATACCACTAATTCCCTGTCTGCAACAGGAGTTTCGATGGTGGACACAGGCATGTCACCTCAACAAGGGTCAGCCTTTCACTCTACCCACAGCCAGGCAGACTTTAACAACAGATGCTTCGGATTACGCCTGGGGAGCACACATGGCAGGAAAATGTATTCAGGGCAAATGGACCACAGACCAAATACATCTACAGATCAATCAAAAAGAGATGTTGGCTGTACAAAATGCCCTAACAGCTTTCAAGGACCTTCTGCACCCAGGACAATTATTATTAAAGACAGACAACACCACAGTTATGTGGTACATAAACAAGCAAGGGGGTACTCATTCTTACCCCCTATGCAGACAAGCCATGACCTTGTGGAACACAGCTCTAACTTATCAAGTTCATCTGCAAGCACAATTCCTGCCAGGAAAGAAAAATACTCTGGCAGACGACATAAGCAGAAACATCATGGATCCTCACGAGTGGAAATTAAATTCACAAGTTTTCAGCATGATAATGCAAAAATGGGGGTGCCCGGACATAGATATCTTTGCTTCCCCACTGAACTGCCAACTACAAAAATTCTGCACAAGGACTTATCACACACAAGCATGGAAAGTGGATGATCTTTCGTTCAGCTGGAAAAGCCTACACGTTTATGCCTTCCCTCCTCTGCCTCTCCTTTTGAAGGTTCTCCTAAAAGCCAGACAAGAAAAATCACTGATGATTCTGATTGTTCCAGATTGGCCACGCCAACATTGGTACCCAATCTTAAAGAACTTAGCTCAAGGCCCACCTTGGATTTTGCCTCAAATTCCACACCTTCTGACTCAACAAAACAATCAGATCCTGCACAGTCAGCTCAAAACCTTATCCCTGACTGCATGGCAGATTCATTAGCCAAACAGGCAACACCTCCCTCTAAAGCAGTTATGGATGTCATTTTGTAGGCCAGAAGGCCTAGTACCAGGAAATCTTATTCAGAAAAGTGGAAGAGATTATGTGCCTGGAACCAGGCTCAAAGCCTTGACCCTAACATACCTCAGATACTACAATACTTAACTGAGATGCTGGACAAAGGAATATCCTTCTCATCCATTAAGATCCACGCTTCTGCCATCTCTGCTCATTACAACACAGATCCTCCTATTTTCTCTCATCCATTGCTAAAGCAGTACCTCAGAGGGGCTAAAAACATAAGACCGTCCTGGAGAGCACCAACACCTACTTGGGACCTCAATTTTGTCTTGGAAAAACTCACTTTACCTCCTTTTGAGCCAGCCAATTCAGCAGAAATAAAATATATATCATGGAAAACTGCCCTGCTGCTGGCAATAATCTCAGCACGAAGAGTCTCAGAACTACAGGCACTAATGGCAGTGGAGCCCTTCATCATTTTTCACCAAGACAGGGCTTCCTTAAGAACAAACCCTTCATTTATGCCTAAGGTGGTATCCAGTGTGGCTCTTAACCAAACTATTCACTTGCCAACACTTTATCCAAACCCCCAGAATAAAGGGGAGTGAATTCTACATTCCTTGGACATACGCAGACAATTACTCTTCCACTTGGACAAAACAAAAGCTTTCAGGAAAACTGAGCAATTGTTTGTATCCTATGCTGCAAGATCACAGGGAAAGGCTATTTCAAAGCAGACCATTTAAAAGTGGATAGGACACTGTATCCGGTTCTGCTACACACACCATGGGAAGCCTGTACCATCTAACATTAGACCACATTCCACCAGAGCAACTGCAACTTCTACTGACTATCTTAGAGGAGTACCTACCAAGGACATTTAGGAAGCTGCAACTTGGAGTTCAGTGCACACCTTTACCAAGCACTACCACTTGCCTCTTTACTCCAGATCCAGAGCTGGCTTTGCCACTGCAGTGCTGCAGGGCCTCATAGCCACACCAAATCCTCTCTAGAACCAGCCACCCTGACTCAGCTTTGGGATTCTTCCCAAGTGTAATGACTGCAGCAGTGAAACACGATGAACATAGTACAGTTTTGTACCTACCATAAATGTAGATGTTCAAGTGTCTTCACTGCTGCAGTCCTGGTTACCCACCCGCCTTCCCCTCTTTCTTAGCTGGGTCTTATGTATAACTTTCTACACTATACTTTCTATAATGTGTATTTGCTGGCTACTAAAGGTTATGTTTTTACCTTATGTATGTTTTGTAAGCAATATGTATTGCCTATCCTTTTGGGGGCGCCTGACATCTGGGGCAAGAAAAACTGAAGAAAATGGCGTCTGCTGCATCTTATATACCCCTGGCGCACTGACGTCAGGGAAGAAGAGACAGCAACTGACGCCGGACCAAGACTTTGGAACTCTGGCCGACTGCGGGGACCGCCTGACGGCAGGATAACCCAAGTATAATGACTGCAGCAGTGAAGACACTCTAACATCTACATTTATGGTAGGTGCAAAACTGTACTTTCTTGATTCTGCTAAAACCACTACCAGTGCTGGTCTTTCATTTAGGACCCCCTATTTCTTTCTCTTTGCCTATACTCTGATGTCAGTCCCTGATAGGGAATGCAATCTCTAACTTGCAGTCCAGATAAATTCTTGGCATCTTCCCATTCTGTCATCTTTCCCTCTCTAGTTATTTGCTCCAAATACCTTGGTTCCTTTGCCAGTTTTCACCAATAAATTCTAGCCCCCAATTACATACTGTCTATATCTCTAATTGCAATTATCCCTATCAGCAGAATTTCCTTTCTCCAATCCTGTGTTGGCTTAGTTCTTTGGTATAATATTCTGTTTGATTGTTGTTCTCCTTAAAGGCCTGTGTCCAAAATCCCAGTCTCTCCTTGTTTCTTGAGCTTCCCCCGTTTCATCATCATCATCCCTTTCTACTTTGAAATATAGTATGTGAAGTTGTTCAGTCTCTCCGTTCATTCATCACTGATGGGTTTGGAGCCGATCCTCGGCTCTGACACGACCGACTAGCAAGCTCAAAGTTCTCCAGTAGCTCGAGACCCCACCTCTTTATCCCATAATGCACTGCTGGAATTACCTCATATCTAGTTTGCTGCAGCACAGATCTCTTGGTTTCCATCTTGGCCCGAGACTTTATTGGGAGTTTTTCAACTTTCAGCAAGTTATATTTTCACTTTATATACATTGTTCTATTCATAGTAGCAGATATACTAGTTAGTAAATAGTACTTTTTCTGTGTTTTTACCCCTTTCCTCAGTATTCTGTCTTGCCTTAGGATTAGTAATTAGTCAGTGATCCCCTTTGGGACTGTCATTTTGGATCTCTATTTACTGTTTGTAGTTATTAGTAGTTAGTGCCCCTTTTTGGGCTGTGTGTATGTTTGTGTGCGTTACTTAGTTTAAAACAGCTCTTAGTTAATTAGTGTGCTTGCATTGTGTAATGTCTGAAGATAAGGACAAGCATCCAAAGTCTGGGTTTAAAACGTGCCAAGACTGCGGACAGAAAATGTCAGTCACAGATGTCCATGTGCAGTGTGTTTACTGCTTGGGTGAGGTACATCTGCAAGAATCTTGCAGCATATGTCATTCCTTTTCCACAAGAGTGTTAGCTGAAAGGAAGAGGAAATTGACTGAGAGAGATATCATTAAGCACCCCTTTGATGAGGCATTATCTGACCAGGATGGAGCCAGTAAATCATCCAAATCTTCAAAGTCTTCCACTGATTCTAGATCCAAGAAAGGAAGGAGGTAAAAAATTGTGCTGACTTCGGATCCACTGCCCTTGGAGCAGACAGTCTGCTCTTTTCGGAACTGGGACATGGCCTTGCAACCGGTTACCGAAAAACCTCCTTCCATGTTGATCCAATCGGCTCCATCTGTCCACTCTTCCAGGTCCTGTGTCAGCTTATCTGATCTGGATATGGACCGGCTGGTTCAGAAACTCTTGAGGGCACCAGGCCTAGTTAAATTGCTGTCGGCTCAGCCACAACCATCAGAGCTGAAGACCACTACCCTTGAATTGTCTGCTCCTCCTCCAAGCCATATTGGAACTTCGGAGCTGGAGGGGGCTGACCAAATGATTGTGAATCCCTCGGAGCCGACACCTATTCGTGTCGTCTGCTCCATCTGCTTGGACATTCTTGACTCAGACCGGGGGACTCTAGGAGCTGACACTCTTCGGTCGGGTCCAGGGAGGATAGTCGCACCGACTTGTCGGTGCTGACTCTTCCTATCAGGGTCTCTGCTTAGGTGAGCTTGGCTCCTACCTCGGGCTCTGAGCCCATGGCTTCGGTGCAGGAGGAGATCGTGGCTCCATCGGAGCCATCGACTCCTTCTCATCGGAGCCGAGGTGCTTTCGATGCCATGAGGCAAGTGTTGTCTCCCAAGACATCCTCATCTCAATGTCTGGCCTCTTCTTCCCCTAAAGTGCCTGTGTCTGTTTCTGTTTCCTCTGGTCCTCCCAAGCGTAGAGACCCAGAGCGTCAGGTAGCCCCACAGGGCACTCCCTGCTCTTCTGAGACCTCTCCAGAAGTTCCCCCTGAAGAGGTCCCCAGGAAGAGATTATGCAAGAGGAGGCATTTGGACTCCCCCATCACATCGGACACCGACCTGGATGAATCAGAAGGGTCCCCCAGATCCCCCTCTGAGGACATCTCCTTTGCGGAGATTCTTGAAATCCTTAGGCAGAGGGGTGATTGGCTGTCCCAGAGCCCTACTGAGGATGAGTCTGTTCTCCTGAAGGCGTTTAGGTCTCAACCTTTCACCTCTTGGGTATCTCCGCCCTACGGTGAGCTTATGGATCTGGTCTCTCGTAGGGCGTGGGAGTCTCCAGAATCTATGGAACCTGTTCCTCGGAGGCCTAATAAGTTTATTTCAGCCCCTGTGGATAAGTCCTTTTTGACCAAGGGAGTCCCTATTGATGCCATGGTGGTGGCGGCAGCCATCAAAAAGGAAATATCTGAGACTTCCTCATCTATCCAGCCTTCTAATAAGAGAATCTAGGATCATGGATAGATATGGGAAATGCATGTTCAGTTCAGCGACTTTCTCACTCGGATCACTGAACTACTTGACACATTTTACCAGACTGAAGAGAGATCTCCTTAAGGAGTTGGGAGATGCTCTTCAAGGTGCTGTAGCTTTGAGTGTATCCGATAAGATCGCCACTTAGTTCTCTACCCTCAATTCGATAGTCAACTCGTCCATGTGTCTTGTATCATACGCAGCTGATGGTTCGAGCAGAGCCGCAGGTACAGGAATTGCTCTCCGTAGGCATGCCTGGATGCGGCTCTGTTCCTTCGCAGAACCCTTCAAGTCTTCCTTTAATAATACTCCATTTGAAGGCTCATCCTTGTTTAGGCCAAAGGTGAAGGAGACTTTTTAACCAGGTGTGAGCAAGAAGGAAATACTCTGCCGACTGAGTCCGTTTTTCCGCCCCCACTCAACCCTTTCCCAAAGGACAGAGGGGAGGAAAGATGTGGTTCTGGAAAGCCCAAGGAGCCTTTCAGGACACACGTGGAGAGCCCCCATCCAGAGGCAGAGGAGGGGGTTTCAATGTAAGACGCCGCCCTCGCGGCAGAGGGGGTCCGCAACACCAGGGTGACAGAGATCACTTCTCTGGTCAATCCTACCAGCGCTCCTGAAGGGAGGCCCGCCTGTCCTACTCTGGAGGCAGTCGGTGGTCGCTTATCTTTGTACCCCAAAGCCTGGCTAAATATAACAAACGACAGTTTGGTACGAAGCATCATTTCCAGTGGGTATTTCATACCATTCTCCACCCAGCTTCTTCCCGTCAAAAAAATCCCAGACATTCCATTCAGTCACATGGGACAAGCAGCAATAGAGGTACGCCGATTGCTAGAAAGAGTCATCCAGCCCGGGATTCGGAACTTACTCAAGGTTCTTTTTGGTTCCAAAGAAATCAGCGGACTAGAGACCCATTTTGGATCTCAGCAGACTCAACCAATTTGTGAGAAAAGAGAAGTTCCGAATGGTCACGCTACAGTCCATGCTCCCCTTGTTGGGGAAGGACAATTGGATGTGCTCGATCGATCTCAAGGATGCATACTACCACATAAAGATGGCCAGACCATCCAGAGATCACCTGCGTTTCCGGCTGGGAGCCAATCATTATCAATTCCGAGCTCTGCCCTTTGGTCTCACTACAGCCCCCAGAGTGTTCACCAAGTGCATGGCAGTAGTCACGGCTCACCTGAGACGTCTAGGATTCCAGGTGTTTCCGTATCTAGACAATTGGCTCCTTACCTCCACCACCAGTCATCAACTTCTTCAAGCGAGAGAGGCTACTCTGACACACTGCGATCAGCTAGGCATTACAGTCAACTCTGAAAAGTCTGCTTTGTTGCCATCATAGCATATCGTGTTTATAGGGACAGAACTAGACATGACAACCACCACTCTTCGCCTTCAGTCAGAAAGAATCTCTATTCTTCGCCAACACATCATGTCCCTAAAATCAAAGAACAGAGTACCAGCAGCAGAGGTATTGAAAGTTCTAGGATTGATGGCGGCAGCTATTCTAGCAATCCCCTTAGCAAGGATGCATATGAGAATCCTTCAATGGCTTCTATTCACGCAATGGTCTTGCCAAGAACTTCCAATGAGTTGCATGATCCTGATAAATTCCTGCAAGAAGGATCTTCAGTGGTGGTTGACGTCTCCATGTCACAATAGGACGTCCTTTCATGCTTCCCCCTCCAGTTGCCACTGTAACCACGGATGCTTCCCTGATGGGGTGGGGTGGGGGCTGTTTCAGGGAAAGACTGCCCAAGGCACATGGACAGTTCAAGAATCAAATCTGCATATGAATGTCCTGGAGATGATAACAGTGCTTCTAACGTTGCAATACTTTCAGGACTCTCTTCCTCTAGGGACAATTGCAATACAGACAGACAACATGCCCGTGGTCTGGTATCTGAACAAACAAGGCAAGACCAAGTCTTATCCCCTTTGCCGAGAAGCCCTCAGAGTTTGGCAGTGGGCACTGTCATCCCAGCGCTTTCTGTTGGCAATGCACATTCCGGGCAAATCCAACGTAATAGTGGACAGACTGAGCAGAGCAAGCTTGTTGCCCCACGAATGGTTCCTCAAACGAGATTGCGGACAGGATCCTCCACAAATGGGGCCAGCCTTCCTGCAACTTCTTCGCCAGTCACATCAACAATAAATGCAGAAGCTATTTTGCCCTAATTCCCATGCCAGGTCACTCCCCGAGGGATGCTCTTGTCCACGATTGGCCCCTGGGTCTCCTCTATGCATTTCCACCAATTCCCCTGATATCCAAATTCTTACAGAAAGCAGAGTCGCTGGGATGGACAATCATCCTCATAGCCCCTCATTGGCCTCTGCAGATTTGGTTCCGGTTTCTTTATCATCGTATTCTGGAAGATCCATGGATCCTGGACCCAGTTCCGGACTTGTTGACAACATCCGTCAGGGGATCTTCACCCGTCATTGCAGACACTGAAGCTAACCGCTTGGCTGCTCCAATTCCCCGCATAGCCAGGCTTTATAATCTTTCCCATGACACTAGTCAGATTTTGTTGGCTTCCCACAAGCCTTCCACCAGAAAATTGTATCGTAGTAAGTGGAAGAGATTTTCCATTTGGGCTTCTTCCCACAACATTGACCCTTATCAAGCGCCATTGTCTTCTATCTTACGATTTTTTTACAGAAACCTTCAACAAAGGAGCAGCAGCAGCTACGGTACGAGTACAATTAGCTGCTATATCTAATTTCCATCTAGGAATTGATGGTTTGAATATCATGGCTCACCAATTGTCCAAGGCTTTTCTAAAAGGTTCCTTTCATATAAGGCCTCCAGTGAAGACACCTTATTCCCCCTGGAATTTGATGTTATCTCGTATCATTCGTCCTCCTTTTGAGCCTGCATCATCTTGTGAGTTAAAATTCGAGTCATGGAAAACTATCTTCTTAGTAGCCATCACTTCAGCCCGTAGAGTGTCAGAGCTCCAAGCCCTTTCCATCAAGCCCCCTTACATGGTCTTCCATACTGACAGAGTATCTCTCAGAACTAATCCATCCTTTCTGCCCAAAGTATGTTCTGAGGTTAACATTAATCAAGTCATTAAGTTGCCCGTTTTCTTCCCTAATCATACCAACAAATTGGAATATATGTTGCATAAACTCGGTTCATAGACAACTTAGATTTTATTTGGACAGAACCAAAGTCATTAGGAAATCAGATCAGCTCTTTGTGTCCTTTTCTGAGACCAGGAAAGGTAAACCAGTTTGCTAAAACAACCCTGTCTAAGTGGCTGTCTGATTGCATCACCTATACATATGCTCGTCATAAAATGCCATTATCTAGTAAGGTAAAGGCTCATTCAACCAGAGCAGTTTCTACCTCGTCAGTCTTTCAAGCCAAATTGCCTTTGGATAACATCTGTGCAGCAGCCACCTGGTCTAAACCTCACACTTTTATAACTCATTACAAAGTGGATAAGGCCTCCAGGGACAGGGCTTCATTTGGTTCTACGGTTCTGAAAAGTGTACTGCTGTGAGCCACCCAAGATCAGGGTGCTAGGGACGCTACCCATCAGTGATGAATGAACGGCGAGATTGAACAACTTCACATAAAGAAGTTATGTACTCACCATAACGTTCCATATGAGTTGTTCCAGCGCGCCTTCATTCTCACGTCCCTCCCTCCTTCCCCCTTCTGGTTGACAGTTGACCTGGAGGCTGTCTTCATCCTGGTTTTTCAATGTGTATTCATTCCTAGGTAGAATAATTATTGAGATATTATATGGTACGCAGCAAACAAGATCTGAGGTAATTCCAGCAGTGTGTTATGGGATAAGGGGTGGGGTCTTGAGCTACTGGAGAACTTTGAGCTTGCTAGTCAGCCGTGTCGGAGCCGAGGATTGGCTCCAAACCCATCAGTGATGAATGAAGGCGAGATGGAACAACTCACATGGAAAGTTATGGTGAGTACATAACTTCTTTTTTTTGCTTGTATTGTGTATAGGAGTCTCAACTGCGTAGCTCTGAAATACCCCTTCAAATTGGGTAAACCCAGTCTGCCCTATACTACTGGAAGAATCAGCTATTCCCACTTGACTCTTGCAGTCTTCAGATAAAGACCTTCAGCTCTTAATTGCCATCCACAACTTCTCCTCTGGTTGATTAAAATATGCCTGACCTATATACAAGACCAAAGGGGCTAAAAATATTTTAATAGCTTGTATCTTATTATCCAGATCCATATAACAAAGCTTCCATTTTCTCAGTTTTTGTATTCTCGTTTGTTTAGTTTCTTCCCACATATCCTTAGCTGCCACACTAGAATTATTTTTAATCTATACTCCTAAATACTTCATTTTATGATGTCCCCATAAATATGGATATTCCTGAACTGATTCATGTGTGGATACATAATTTACCGCTCTTGCCTTTGTTTTTAGCTTCATTAATTTTGTATCCCGAAAAGATCTGAAACTGTCTCAAAATGTTCCACAACACTGTAATGTCTCTCTCTTTTTTGTCAGGTATAAAATAATACTATCTACAAATAAAGCCAGCTCTTCTTGACTACTATACATTCTTGAATTTCTGAGTCCCTTATCTTCTTTGCCAGGCATTCTAAATATAATGTAAATAATAAAGTGGCACAAGGGCACCCCTGCCTGGTTCCTCTTCTCAAGCAGAAATTATCAGAGAGAACCCCACTCACTTTAATTTTCGCCTCTGAGCTGTCATAGATGTCCATCGTGTTACCCTGCTGCAGTCATCACACTTGGGTTATCCTGTCGTCAGGCGGTCCCGCAGTCGGCCGGAATTCCAAAGTCTTGGTCTGGCGTCGGTTGCTGTCGCCTCTTCCTGACGTCAGTGCGCCAGGGGTATATATAATGCAACCGACGCCATTTTCTTCAGTCTTTCTTGCCGTGCGGTGCCCGAAGCAGAAGCAGTTCACAAGTGCCGGTCGGCCGACTCCTGTGATTTTCGAATTCGAATTTCAGACCGAAGTCTTCTATAAAGCTAAGTACCCCGTTGGGGAAACTTTTCTTGCCACAGACCGATGTCAGAAAAAGTTAACAGTTGTATTTCTTGTGGGAAGCAAATACCTCATAAGGATTTTCATTCTTATTGCATACCTTGCCTAGGCCCAGACCACGACGTCACTTCTTGTCGGTTTTGTGCTAGGTTTAATAAGCGTACAAGACGCTTTGATTTCGCACGACACTACTTCGGTAGGAAATTTAACTACACCATGCCGTCGGAGCAACCGACTACCGGCGTGCACAAAAAACGCAGGGATAAGGACAGGCAGCCCAGGCCTAAGCCAGATTCCGAGGCCTCAGCTGATCCGGTCTCCGGTTCTCCGGTCCTCAGTGAGGCTCCGACGCAGCCCCTGACTACCGCAGATCTGGAACCCGAGACCGCTACGGAAATTTTGATGGAATGTAACAGGCCAACGCAGCCTTTTACTTCAGGCCCTTCCGACGACTTTGCTTCAAAAGATGTCGGTGCTACAGAAACGCCATCGGTTTCTGAAGGCGTTTTCAGACAGACTACTCTCACCATTAAAACGTTTTCTAAGTCGAAGACTCCTTCTAAATCTAAAAGGACTGCACTTCAGTCTCCTGTTCAAGGCCCTATGCCTAAGAAACAGATGCTCAAAATGGCTGAAGATTTGATTTCTTTAATCAGGGGTTCACAGCCCCCTCCTGACAAAAGGCCTAGACAAGAGGAAGATTTTGCCTCCTCTGAGCAAATGTCCATTTCTTCAGACTCCTCTGAGGACCAAGACTATTCCTTCTCTCCTTATGAAGATTCTGATGCTGAGGACTCCATTCCCTTAGCTTCTCCTCCTGAAGACTACTCCTTTGGGGAAACTTTACACACTATGAGGGGAACATTTTCACTGGGAAGGTCAAGACTACTCTGATTCAAAGAAAAGACTCGAGAGAGTTTCTTTTACTCCCCCAACACAGACCACTTGCCATCCCACCAGTTTTGGACATTGTGGATGATGTCTATTTAGAATCCAGTTTCAACCCAGACTCTCTACCTCCTGCTCCGGCTAAGCCTGACAGATACTACAGAGTGCCTGATTCCCACAAATTTCTTTACAAAAGCCCAGTAGCTGACCCAGAGACTATCTCCCAGGGTCCCAAGGGGGCTAAGGCTTCTATGGCTAAAAACCCAGTACCTTCTGAGAGGGATTCCAGAGCACTAGACATGTGGGGGAAAAAGGTTTACACCTCAGCCACACTAGCTATGAGGGCACTGAATTGTCAATTTCATATGCTTAAGTATCAGCAATTTCTAATCTCTCAGTTAAAGCAAAGAATAACCACTCTCCCTCAACAATCTGAATTGAAAGAAGTACAGGATCTGTTGCACGCCACTGAGCAGGTGGGCAAACATACCTTACAAATGTGGGTTTGATTCTTTGGAGGCCTCCTGCAGAGCAGCTGTCACTGGGTCTGTTATACGTAGGCATGCTTGGTTAAAGGAACAAACTCTGCCTGATCATGTTAAAGCAAAACTACTAGATGCTCCCTTACAGCAGGATGTTCTTTTTGGAGTTAAAGCAGAAGAAGTTTTAAAGAAAATGGAAGATAAGGCAAAATCTATGCAGACAGTCAAAGATTTTCTACAAGTACAACCCCCTCGCTTCAGCAGAAACTGGCCAACAAAAAATTGGTCCTTTCCAGCCACTGACAGACCGTAGAGGGGTAAATACAGACACCCAAGGGGCAGAGGACAACCACAAGCCCAGTATAAACCTCGCCAATGGGGCACTACAACACAGAAGGGAGGAGAAGACAGGTCTCAATCCACCAGAAGGCAAACCCAATGACTTGCACCTCATCTGGCCAAGCAATACTCTCTTGGCAGCCCCCTTGGGGGGAAAACTCGCACTTTTTGCAGACAAGTGGCACATTGTCACAAAGGACAAATGGGTCCTAGACATAATTTTACGAGGCTACAGATTCCACTTTCACCCCTTGCCAATGAAAAGAGGAATGCCAAACCTGCCACAAAATCAATGGGCAGAGGCACAAAAGCAAATTACAGCTCTCGTGGACATGAGAGCCATTCAACTGGTACCTACTCGAGAGCAAGGCCAAGGATTTTACTCGACTCTTTCTAGTGCCCAGAAAGGACAATGCCTGGAGACCAATTCTGGACCTTTAAATTCTAAACACTTACAAGTACCCAAATTCAAGATGCTAACACTACAGCAGCTACTTCTCATGTTGGGCAAGGAAGCATGGCTAGTAACGTTGGACCTCAAGGAGGCATACCTGCATGTCCCTATCAGACAATGTTACAAAAGATACCTCTGTTTCATTGCAGGTTCAACCCATTACCAATTCTCTGCACTGCCCTTTGGCTTATCTACTGCGCCCAGAGTTTTCACAAAATGCCTGGCACCAGTAATTGCATACTGCAGACAAAGAGGAATTCAAATATATCCATACCTGGACGACTGCTTCATCCAAGCAGAAAGCAAAGACATTCTCTTACATCATCTGGCCTTTGTAAAGCATCTACTAAACTGCCTGGGGTACACAGTAAACGAAAAGAAGTCAAAACTAGTACCCTCACAAAAAATGACTTTCCTCGGTGCCAGCTTGAATACAACGGCCCAGAAGACTTATCTTACGCCTGACAAGCAACTACAACTTACTCAATATTTCAAGACAACGGCAACCAAGACCCAATTAACTGCAAGAAAAATTCTGCAGGCTTTGGGCTTCATGGCATCTTGCATACTAATAATACCATTTCCAAAGCTGCATATGAGGAAATTACAGTGGTACCTAAAAAGCGTATGGTCTCAACACAGCCACAGCGTGGACACAATGATATCTCTCATTCCCTGCCTACAACAGGAATTTCTATGGTGGTCACAGGCATGTCACCTCAACAAGGGTCAGCCTTTCACCTTGCCCCCAGCCAGGCAGACTATCACAACAGATGCTTCAGACTACGCCTGGGGGGGGCACACATGGCAGGACAATGCATTCAAGGCCTATGGACTGCAGATCAAAGAAATCTGCACATAAATCAAAAAGAGATGCTAGCTGTACAGAAAGCTCTGACAGCCTTCAAGGATCTATTACATCCAGGACAACTTGCAATAAAAACAGACAACACCACAGTAATGTGATACATAAACAAACAAGGGGGTACACATTCCTACCCTCTATGCAGGCAAGCAATGATCTTATGGAACACAGCTCGGGCCTACCAAGTCCAGTTACAAGCTCAATTCCTGCCAGGACAGAAGAACACATTGGCAGACGACCTCAGCAGAAACATCAAAGATCCCCACGAGTGGAAACTAGATCCACAAATATTTGCAATGATAACTCGAAAATGGGGCCTTCCAAACATAGACCTGTTTGCCAGTGCTCAAAACTACCAACTGACAAAATTTTGTACAAGGACATTCCACCATCAAGCTTGGAAAGTGGACTCTCTCTCTTTCAGTTGGAAAAACCTGACAGCATATGCCTTCCCTCCATTACCTGTCCTCACAAAGGTTCTTTTGAATGTCAAAAAGGAGAGACCATGACTGATTCTCATAGCCCCAGACTGGCCACGCCAGCACTGGTACCCGCTATTGAAAAATATGGCCCACCGCCCACCATGGATATTGCCTCAAATACCCCATTTGCTCACACAACAAAGCAAACAGATTCTTCACAGCCAGCTCAAAACTTTAAATCTGGCTGCATGGCAAATCAACTAAACATCCAACCAGCTCCTCTTTCACAAGCAGTTCTGGATGTTATTCTGGAAGCCAGGAGGCCAAGCACCAGGAAGGCTTATTCGGACAAATGGAAAAGGTTTTGTGCCTGGAACCAAGCTAAAGGCCAAGACACAATTCAGCCTCACATGCCTCACATTCTACAGTATTTAGCTGAGATGTTGCACAAAAGACTTTCCTTTTCCTCAATTAAAATCAATGCTTCAGCTATTTCAACTCACTACAACACGGATCCACCTTTATTTTCGCATCCTCTTCCAAGGCAGTTCCTCAGAGGGGCAAAAAACATTAGACCACCCAGGAGAGCCCCTACACCAACATGGGACCTCAACTTTGTTCTGGAAAAACTAACACTACCTCCCTTTGAACCAGCTTTCTCTGCAGATCTTCAGTTCCGATCATGGAAGACTGCCCTGCTCCTTGCAATAACTTCAGCTAGGAGAGTCTCAGAGCTACAGGCACTAATGGCAGTGGAACCTTTCCTCATTTTTCATCAAGACAGAGTTTCTCTACGAACTAATCCTTCCTTTATGCCTAAGGTGGTTTCCAGTGTAGCTTTAAATCAAACCATCCACTTACCCACCTTCTTCCCCAATCCACAGAACAAAGGTGAGAGACTCCTGCATTCCTTGGACATTCACAGGCAGCTTCGTTACTACTTGGACAAAACTAAGGCTTTCAGGAAAAACTGACCAGCTCTTTGTATCCTATGCTACAGCTTCTCAAGGGAAGGCTATATCTAAGCAAACCATTTCTAAATGGATAGGTCATTGCATACGTTTCTGCTATACCCATCATGGGAAACCAGTTCCTGCTACCATTAGATCCCACTCTACCAGGGCAACAGCTACCTCTACAGCCTTTCTCAGGGGGGTTCCAACCAAGGAAATTTTAGAAGCTGCAACTTGGAGTTCAGTGCACACCTTTACCAAACACTATCACTTACCTCTTTACTCTAAGTCCAGGGCGGGCTTCGCCACTGCAGTTCTGCAGGGCCTTATTGCCTCCACTAACCCTCTATGATACCTCCCCCCTACCTTAGCTTTGGGATTCAACCCAAGTGTGATGACTGCAGCAGGGTAACACGATGAATATAGTGCAGTTTTGTACCTACCATAAATGTAGATGTTCGAGTGTTCACCCTGCTGCAGTCCAGGTTACCCTCCCTCCATCCCCTCTGATCTACTGGCAAAATCTCTTCTATGCCTTACTGATGTATTTGCTTATAGCTGAAGGGATTTTGTGTTTGTGCAGTGTTCACTCCATTTGGTACTAATTCTGACCACCTTTTTGGGGGCACCTGACATCTGGGGCAAGAAAAACTGAAGAAAATGGCGTCTGTTGCATTATATATACCCCTGGCGCACTGACATCAGGGAAGAGGCGACAGCAACCGACGCCGGACCAAGACTTTGGAATTCCGGCTGACTGCGGGACCGCCTGATGACAGGATAACCCAAGTGTGATGACTGCAGCAGGGTGAACACTCGAACATCTACTTTATGGTAGGTACAAAACTGCACTTTCCACCTAATCAAACTTAGTTTTTTTTCTATAAATGCAAATGCTTCCATTGCCATGCTCATAAAGTCCCCAGCTTACCCTATCAAATGCTTGCTCTGCATCAAGACCCACTTACAACAGTGGTATTTTCTTACATTCCGTTTCCCTCTGGGATCGTCCGTGTTCTGTTAATGTTGTCAGATGTTTGCCCCCTCCTCAAAACCACATTGATCCATATCTGTCAGTTTTGGCATTGTTTTTTTGCCATTCTTTTAGCCATTATAGATATGAACACTATAATCATGGTTTAGTATTGAAATGAGCTATATAAAGCTGGATCTGATGGCTCTTTACCCTCTTTAGGTATTACAGCTACCACTGCTTTCTTCCAGAACGTTGGTGGTACTTCTCTTCTTAAAATACAACAAAACCTTCCAGATCTTTTATCAGTTTTTTCCTCCTAGCTTCCAAACTTCCACAGGAATACCATCTATTTCTGGGGACTTTCTTGTAGGTTGGTTATACAACGCAGTTTATATCTCATCTCCTCCTTTCCTAACCGTTAGTAATTGAGCCTCATCTGCCTCTAACCTTGGCATATTTATTCACATCATTAACGTTCTGTACCTGGTAGACAATTCTGTTAGTGGCATTTTCATCTGCTAAAATGATATCAGGAGTTACATGCTCTTATGTGCTTTCCACCCCCTTTTGTTTGTGCCATAAGAACTGGCTAATCCATCTTTTATGCCTGAGGGGTGTGCTCACTGAAATATCTATAAATGAGTCTGTTCTATCTACATTCTTTGTAACCTTCGAGATAGGGGGAAAGAGTTCTTAATTCACTGGATGTTTACAAGTCACTAATGTTCCAGCCAAAAAAAAAAACACATCAGAAAATCTGACCAGTTGATAGATTTATCTGATGCCACAACAATTGGCTTCTCAGTCTCTAAACAGATTTACCTCTAGGTGGATTTATCTTGCCATTTCATTTTGTTACTCTTTCCATGGAAAATCTCTTGTAGGTCAGTTCAAAGCTCACTTTTCTGGAGCTTTTTCCAAAGTCTGGGTTCAAGATTCAGTATAGAAGCAGCCACTTGGTCATCCTTTCACACTTTTACTATACATTGTAAGATTGATGCTTTTTATTTTTAAGAATAAGAACTGGTTTCGCCAAATCCATTCTGCAAAGTTATAGGTCTCCAGTTCTGTACTTCATACCTCTTCCCAGTCAGTATATAAGCTTGGGGAATCTTCCCAATTGTCAGCAGTACTGCAAAAGTGATCTAATGAAGAACAATAGTACAGCTGTGTAAGAACTTACAGAACAGTAAGTGTTTGAATAGATCACTTATGCAGTATGTATGCACCCTTCCTCCCTCTCCCAAGTTTCTTACTTTGTCGTCTTTTTCACAAGCTTGAGCTTTACTTACCCTGTCTCTTCATTATCCCTTTATATGTGAAGCCCTTCTCCTAGAGTACTAGCCTCGGACAAATATTTTCCTGGGTCAAGAAGCTCTGAAGATTTTCACACCTGTACATACGTTATGTACCAACACATAGTCTCATGCATGGGTCATAGGTCAGGCATATGGCATTAGCTTTTGCAAATTAGCCAGATGTACTGTATCCTTGGCAGAATACTTTTCAGTTGCCAGCAGTTTTGCAGCTGTGACCTATTCGGACATCAATCTGGACTTTCTGCTATATGCTTTTGAAATGGTGCTATTTTGCCTTCAGATTGTAGTGCTGCTAACACCAAAGCTGTTTACAGTTTGATATGTTATGTCATCTTGATGTAATCTCATTTTATTTTGTGGGTAGTGTAGAGGGTTATGCTCTTTTTGCTGTCAAACCGCTTCCTGTGGTAGAGGGTTCAATTCCTTCAGCCTTATTTGCCTGCTGTGTAATCTTGAGAAATTTTCTTAGTCAGACAGTACTTTGAGGCAATTGAGAAATGTAGCTAGTCTCCTCAGTGGTCTCCTAGACCACATTCCTAGTATCTACCTATGAACCTATTTGTTAAACTATGATTTTGCTGCTCTTTTCTAATTCTTGTTCAGTCATGACTACAGAAAGTCTAGTGTGTGTCAGCTCGCTCACCTGGTTTAATAGAATAAGTAACTTTTTGACTTTGAAGAAAGTATTTTAATTGTTTTTCTTTTAAATGCAGATCAAGAAAACCTGACACATCCATCTTTGCATACATCATGCTCCAGTGCGGGTTCAAGTGGTAAAAGTAACACTGGAAGCCCATTAATAGACGGATGCTCTCCTATTAAAAGTTGTTCCGTCATGGGACTAAGGACTCCTGGTGTTACCAAGCAATTTCAGGTACAAGTACTCCAGTTGCCATTTGTGCCTGAAAATGAAGGGATTCAAGAGGAGGAAGAAGAGGATGAGGAAAACCCTAATTGTCCACAATTACTAATACAAATGGATACAGAAATGTTTTCTCAGGAGTCTAATGCTGCTACCATTTCAGAAAGAGACAATTCATCTGTGTCCTCAAAAATTCATGAGCCAGGAGTAACCTTACACTGTACTGGAGACTTAAAGGATAACAATAATACAGTTGATATGGTAGACGTAGTGGAACTTGCAGAAGATGATACAACGTGGTTAAAAGGTTTAGCTGGCAGTGGCAGTATACCAACAAGTGGGATGACTTTCAATGTGGAAATATCTCAAATTTGTTTGTCACCTCTGGCAGAAAGTAGCACTATCCCTTCCGACAGTAACAGTATACAGGTAAGAGTATGTGTGCTTTGTAAATACTGAAGTAATATTTTATAATTAGTTGCTAAAGATACTATTTCATTGCTGCCATTTATTTTGTCCTCTTCAGCTGTTAATTATAAGGATTATCCCAGTATTGCCCATCTTCTTTCCCCTTACCTGTCCTGTCTAGTCAGCTAGCTTTTTCCTTTGATGGGGCAGTAGACAGACGTTAACATAGGAGGGGAGAGGTGGAGAGGCAGTTAGCTGTATTGACTTCTGCTTGCACCCCTCAGTTTGTTCTATAATGTCATTGGAATAACTAGTAGGGTACCATAAGGGAGAGACTCAGTAATGGCTATTCCCTCACCTTCTTTTTCCACATTCATTTATTTGACACTTGATTACCAGGAAAGTCTGACTGGGTCCAGGGAGACCTATTTTCAGCAGAGGCCGGGAGAAAAGCTCAAAATGCACGTAAAAAGAAATATTAATACTGAAGTTAAAACAAAAGTATATAATAAAGCATGTGAAAACAGAAGAAAAATATTAAGTTAAAAGTAGAAATTATTACAATAAATATAATACATTATTATAGGAGGGAAATTAGACTGTAAGACACTAGTAATATTTTGATGGTGACAATCAGTGAAACATGAGAAGAAAACTTGGGTAAGGGATGAGAATAAGATATAGAGCAAGTGGGTTAAGTGGATAAGGAATGAGGGAAATATAAGAGCATAGAGGACGGAATTAATGTGAGAAAAAGTAGCTTGAGGTAGTTTGGGTATGGAGATTACAGAGAGAAGTTTAGGCCTATTACACATAGTAGATGGAGAACTAAAAGGTGGAAAGGGGAAGAAGAAGGGAAAAAGGGAAGAACTGGATATTGTGAAAAGGTAGTTAGAAAAGGATATAGTGTCAAATAGGGTTAGAGGTGGAACAGATCCGTGCTTTGCTTAAGTATTCCTTTAGAGTGATTTTAAAGGAGAGGAAGATGATGTTTTATCCAATGTTTGTGGAAAGTTTGTTCCAAGCTATGGCAGTGGAATAGGAATATAGAGGGATTTTCCAGCAGTCTTATTGGGCTTGGTAAGGTGACTGGCCTGTTGCAGTTAGATCCATTCCCCACAGTCTGGACCTCAGACTCATGGAATTTGGACAGCCTTGTATCACCAGCAGCACAGAAAGGAGCCCTGTTTCTATGGCAATGGCCCATCCAGAGCTCAGTTTATGCATTCTGTATTGTACCACATGTGAAAATCCTATATATTTTGCTACAACGCTATATATATTTCAGTTGTATTGTGTTGTGTGCAGTGCCAGCATTTTAAGCTGCTAAAACTGTGGAATGAAATTCAGTGGTATTGCATTGCAAGGCCTGACCTTATAGCAGTCTTTGGTTTATTTTGTAGCTAAGTACCCTATTGCTATTGTATAAAATCTTCCATGATGATGATAAAGGAAGAGAGCGCCCTTCATAGCTTTTCGTTCTACCCACCTAGACTGGCATTTTGCATCATTTTTTTCATTTTGGTTGCTGTATTGAAGATTTGTACATTACATATAGTAGGGGATGAAAGTAACTCATTTGAGCTGTGAATACATTACAAGTACCAATCCTTTATTTCATTGGGATAACTATTTGTAAAATAGTAGCTGCAACACAGTGCATTAAAGTTGCTAAAGTTATGGTGTCAAGCTTGTGGTTTTGACCTGATATTCTGGTTGTGTTTTCCTGAATGCTTTATAATGACAAACTGGTGGGAGACTATCTTTAAGTGACCGACTCCAGTGGTTTTACTTGCTGTCACAGTCTGCTATTCTGCATTATAACTTTGTGAATCACGACTGCTTAGGTTCTGTAAAACCAATCTGCGTGCTTGTACCTGCATTCTGCAGCTACCCATTTGATTACTTTTTTCTCTTGTAGAAAGTGGAGACTGGGTAGAGATAGTTTTAGATTTTAAATATTAAGCCTGGTGTACTGTGACAGACTGAAGTGTGTGTGTGTTTTTGTGTTTATACATAAAAATAAATAAATATATGTTTTTACTAGTCACTCATAGCTAAATCTTAAAACATGACTATCTGTTTTTATTTAATGTCATTTTATAATTTTTTTGTTATATTTTAACTGGTTTGGAGCGTAAAGAAATTTTAAGTGAGGTACACCTGCTAACATAAACATTGACATAGTAGGGCTCAACAAAGAATATTTAAAAAGCAAAAGAGGGTGCAATTGAAGCATTGTCTAAATCTGTTTTGAAATATATAGTGCCTTATTGTTAAAAGTCTGAGGAAATGCAAGTTGGTGCATCCAAAGCACCTATACTAGACACCGCACAAGGTTCAGATGACCCAGGGCTGAAAGTCGAAAATGAATCATCATCTATAAGCTCAGGCACTGAGGAAGAGGAAATGTTCGCAAGAGTCGATGTCAACATCAACAGGATAAAGATAGTAATGAAGAAGAAAGCATACTAATAAAGAACAAGACTAAGGCTTTGAAAATACTATGAATATTTCTGTTTATTCTAGTATTGCTGCTTGGCCATTACTAGTACCAGATGACTTGAGAGTTAATGTGGTTAAGAGGGTAAGTGAACCTCTCCAGGATCATGGGTTCATAGGTGGATACTGGGCTACTTTATAAGCCTAGCTGTGTACCCCATGTGATACTAGAGAAATCCAATATAAAGAATCTTGCCTAAACTCGAGATCTTAGTTAGCAACAGCTGCCCATATCTAAGAGGGTCATGGGTGAAATCCCCAGCAGGAATTTATGGTTTCCCATCCAGTCATGCGGGCTATGCTTTAAACAGGGTCATAGAGGAGCTTTGTTTGATGTGAACTGGTAGGCTATTCCAGTGGAGTGCCAACCTCTGAGAGACATATCGGTCTCTCCAGCAGGTCCTGTTTATGTCACAGATCAGGTTAAGGTTCTTGGGGTGCGTGACCCTTGTCCCATTTGACTTGCAGGTGTGCAGCATTTCCATTAGGTTTGGATCCAAGATTGCTCTGTAGACCAGGCACAACTCTCCTTTAAGTAGTCTGGCTTCTGACAAGTTACTTCAGTCTGTCAATATATGACATGAGCTGGAGACCCAGAATTTTCTTGGTAAGAAATCTCTGAGGTTTGTCAAGTTGCTGCAGGTAAAGTAGATACCAAAGGGAGCATTATACTCTGTTACTGGCCTGATGAAGGTTGAGTACAGGGGTGTTATGACCTCTTTTGCTCTTGAGGCAATGCCTTTGCTAATGGGGTGTGCAACGTAGAATGCCTTCTTTACCACAGTAGACACACGGTGGCCAAAGTTTAGGCTACAGTCAACTTCCATTCCCAAGTCTCTCACTACTGAGTTGTTACTTTAGGTAGTATATGTTAGAAGAGGGAATATCGTTTTTACAGAAGATGATGATGCATTTTTTTGCGCTGTGTTTGAATCCATGGCTTTGGTACCAATCATTGGTTTGTGTAAGACCCTCTTGAAGTGTATTGACATTGTTTGGGGATTCAGTGATTGCGTCTAATTTGCAGTCGTCAGTAAAGTTAGTCAGCTACAGCCCTTCTGTTTTGGCCTGAACATCTGAGAAGTATATTTCAACCAATAAGGGGCCCAGCACTGACCCCTGTGAAACCTCACTGGTGACAGGTCTGCTGGTTAAGGTAAAGTCCCCAACTTTGACTGAGTGTGATCTGTCAGTGAGCCAATTAACAGCTCAACAGAAAACATAAGGGTTGATATTCATCTGGGAGAATCGATCAATGATGCCCGAATGTGGGATTGTATCGAAGGCCTTGGCTAAGTCAAAGTAGGCTGTATTCACAGATTTGCCTTTGTCTATGGCTCAGGTGACGTTTTCAAAGTAGTCCACCAGGTTTAACATGCATGACCTGACTTTGACAAAACCAAACTGTGTCGAATCAAGGGTTTGAAGATCACCTATAGCCTTATTTATAAGGTCCATGATGATTCGTTCTGTGGCCTTACAGATGAGGCTGGTTAAGCTTATGGGTCTGTAATTGTACCCCCTTTATGAAGGGGGATGACTGTTGCTGATGTTTTTCGTGTTTCACTTTTGCAGTCATCACACTTGGGTTATCTGCCTGCAGGTAGCACTCAGTCAGCCCGAATACTAAAGACTTAGTATTTTTGCGTCAGTTGCTGTCACTCCAGGTCTGACGTCAGATCGTCAGGGGTATAAAAACAGGCAGCTGACGCCATTGCATCAGTCTTTCTTGCCGAGGAGCCCGAAGCAGAAGCAGTTTGTACAAGTGCCGGTCGGCCGCTACCTGAGGTTTCGTTTCTGAAGTGAATTATCCTGAAGTCTTCTAAAGCTAGTACCCCATTGGGGATCCTTTTTTCTTGCTCTACCTGATGTCAGAAAAAGTTAACAATTGTCTTGCCTGTGGAAAGCAAATACCACACCGAGATTTCCATTCTTACTGCGTCACCTGTTTAGGCCCAGACCATGACGTACCTCGCTGTCGGTTTTGTGCCTTGCTCAATGCCCGAACTATTCATAGTCTGGCCCTTGTTGTAGCTAAATACTTTCATTCTCGATCTCCGTATTCAGAAATGGCTTCAGTAAGCCATCCGACTGCCAATCTTCAAAAAAAACGTAAGGATAAAGACAGAGACAGACCACACAAGTCCAAAACTGCCAACGACACTTTTGTTAAGCTAGTCTCCAGTTTGCCGGTACTCAGGTGCTTTCGCAGCCCATGATGCCCGCTTCGTTGGATTCGCAGGCCTCTACCGAGACCCAGTTGGAGTCTGGTATGCTGCGAGACTCTTCTTCGACTATGGAACCTGCGGATGTCTCTACCTTGGATGGGTCCGGAGCCGCTGAGCAGGCACCGGCTTCTGAGGAAGTTCTTTGCACTACCGATATTCGACACAAACCAACGACTTTTTGCATCTTCAGTTCTGTCTAAAACTACAGAGTTTCTAAGGCCAAGAATACTCGCTACGCCTAAAAACAGATGACCCAAACTCAAGCACCTGCTTCCTTGCCACAGCATTAAATGCTTAAAGTGGCAGAAGACCTTATGCTGATTAGGGGAAGTCAGCCTTCCCCTGCTAAAAGAAAGAGACCTGTCCCCAGCAGCTTTAACAGACCAAGAGTCCAATGACTCTGAGGTATCTGATTATGAAGACATGCCTTTATCTGCTTATGAGGATTCAGATGCAGAGGAATCCATTCCTTCTGCTTCTCCTCCAAAGGATTTTTCTCTTGGTGAAACCTTACATACTTTGAGAGCATTTCCACTGTGAATGCCAAGACTATCCTCAGTCCAAAAAGAGACTCGGAGAATTTCTAGATTTGCCACAACATAGGCCTTTAGCAATGCCCCCAATCCTGGATGTTGTGGATGATGTATTTATGGAATCCAGTTTAACTCCTGATACTTTACCCCCTGCTCCTAGGATACCAGACGGGGTACTGCAGAGTTCCTGACTCTCAAATTCCTTTTCAAAAATCCTACTGCTGACCCAGAGGTCATCTCCCAGGGTCCGAAAAGTATCAAAGCAACTACAGCTAAGAATCTCACCCCTTCGGACAGTGATTCCAGAGCTTTAGACAGATGAGGTAAGAAATTATACACCTCTGCAACTCTCGCTATTAGGGCTTTGAATTGCCAGTTTCACATGCTGAAGTACCAACAACATATTATGGAACTTATTAAGCAAAAAATAGCTACCTTTACAGACTGTGCAGAAAGTAAAGAATACAAGAGCTTATGCATTCTGCAAGCAAAGTCAGCAAGCATACTTTGCAATATGCCTTTAACACCCTAGAAGCATCTTGCAGGGCAGCAGTCACTGGTTCTGTACCGAGAAGGCATGCTTGGCTTAAGGAACAGACCTTGCCAGACCATGTCAAATCAAAATTACTAGACGCTCCTTTGAATAAGGACAATCTGTTTGGCACCAAAGCAGAAGAGCTTCTTAAAAAGATGGAAGAAAAAGCTAAATCTATGCAGACAGTCAAAGATTTCTTGCAAGTACAGCCTCCTAGATTCAGTAGGCATTGCCCCACGAAATATTGGTCTTTTCCAGCCCCTTCAAGGCCATGTCAAACTAGACCCAGGGGAAACAGACCCTGCAGACTACAGTCTCTGGGTATGCAGAAATCTAAGCAATGGAGTGTCCACTTCAAACACAGGGAGTGCTAAGCCACCCCCTTACAGAAAGAATTCACAATGACTTCTCAACTCCACTCCCCACCTCTGCCCAACTGCTTGTGCCCCTAGGAGGAAAACTTGCCCATCATGCAAAAAACTGGACTTCCATCACCAAAGACCGATGGGTCCTCAACACTGTATCCCAGGGTTACAAATTTTACTTCCACTCACTGCCAACCCCAAAAGGGTTCCCAGACCTTCCTCCAAACCAGTGGGCAGAGGCATAAAACCAAGTTCAATCCCTGCTCTCTATAAGGGCAATTCTACCTGTTCCTGCGGAACAGATAGGTCAAGGGTTCTATTCCAGACTTTTCCTGGTACCCAGAAAAGTGGGCACTTGGCGCCCAATCGTAGCTGTTTCCATTCTAAATACCTTCCTGGTGATACCAAAATTCAAAATGCTCACCCTGCAGCAGCTTCTCCCTATGCTGGCCAAAGATGCTGGTTAGCCACCCTAGATTAAAAGAAGCCTATCTGCACATACCTATCAGGGACTCATGCAGGAAATATCTAAGCTTCAGGGCAGGATCTATGCATTATCAGTTCTCTGCACTTGCCTTTGGCTTATCCACTGCTCCCAGAGTATTAACAAAATGCCTGCCTCCAGCCATTGCCTACTGCAGACAGAGAAACATGCAAATTTACCCATACTTGGACAACTGCCTGATTCAGGCAGGCAGACAGAAAATGCTGTTGCAGCACCTGACATTTGTAAAAAAAAAAAAAAAACCTTCTAACCTCCCTGGGGTACACCATCAACGAAAAGAAATCAAAACTAGTCCCCAGTCAAAAGATTGTATTCCTGGGAGCAAGCTTGGACACAGCATCCCAGATGGCATTCCTTACTCCAGAAAAACAAACCTGACAGACTATTTCACTCAAATGGCCCCCAGAACCCAGCTATCCACAAGGAAAATCCTGCAGATCCTAGGGTTCATGGCCTCATGCATCCTACTAATTCCATATGCCAGACTGCATATGAGGAAACTTCAGTGGTACTTAAAATCTTTGGTGCCAAAATTCTCAGGACCTGGAAACTGTCATTCCTATCATACCTTGTCTAAGGAAAGAGTTTCTTTGGTGGGCAGCAGCATGCAACCACAAGAAGGGACTTCCCTTTACTCAACCCCACACCGCCCAGACCCTAACCACAGACGCATTAGACTAAGCCTGGGGGGCACACCGGAATGACAAGTGCATTCAGGACCACTGGAGCCCAAGTCAAATTCATCTGCACATCAACCAAAAAGAGATGCTAGCTGTTCAGTACACTCTAACAGCTTTCAGATCCTTCTCACCAGGACCCATGCTAATAAAAACAGACAACACCACAGTTATGTGGTACATCAACAAGCAGGGGCAAACCCACTCTTACCCACTCTGCAGGCTAGCCATGGCCCTGTGGAACACTGCCTTGGACATGCAGGTCCATCTGCAAGCTCAATTCCTGCCAGGCAAACAAAACTCACTGGCAGATGACTTAAGCAGAAATAATCTAGACCCACACGAGTGGCAAAGCCAAGCACCTTCAGCTTTCTGATTCAGAAATGAGGCACCCCAGAGGTGGATCTCTTTGCCTCCCCCTGCAATCACCAGCTCAGCAAATTCTGCATCAGGGCACCTCACAGCAGGGCCTGGAAAGTGGATGCCCTATCCTTCCAGCGGGTAAACCTCTCAATCTATGCATTTCCCTCTCTGCCCCTTCTCTCAAGAATATTGCCCAAGATAAGACAGGACAGACCAAGGACAGTTATGATTGCCCCAGACTGGCCACGCCAGCACTAGTACCCACTCCTGTGCAGCCTTTCACCAGTGCCACCCTGGCACCTACCCCAGAGCCCGACCCGGCTCACTTAGCAGGGGGGACAGATCTTGCATCCGCATCTGCAAACCCTGAATCTTGCAGCCTGGCTTATTCCTTGAATTCTCCCCTAGCGACCAGCCTAAGCAAGCAGGTGCTGGATGTCATTCTTAAAGCCAGAAGACCCAGTACAAGGAAGTCCTGTGCTGATAAGTGGAAAAGGTATTGCTCCTGGATTCAATCTAAAAGAGAGGACACAACTCTGCCGTCCCTACCTCTAATCTTGGATTACTTAGCAGATCTACTCCACAGAGGCCTATCCTTCTCCTCCATTACGATCCATGCCTCTCCCATCTTGGCTCATTACAACTCTGAGCCACCCCTCTTCTCTTACTCTCTCATCAAACAGTTCCTGAGAGGGGCAAACAACTTAAGGCCACCAAGGAGAGCACCCACCCTGTTTTGGAACCTTAACTTTGTACCGGAAAAGCTCACACTACCCCCTTTTGAGCATGCAGTGTCAGCAGAGTTAAAATTCCTCTCTTGGAAATCAACATTGCTCCTGGCCATCACTTCAGCGAGAACAGTGTCTAAGCTACAAGCACTTATGGCCA